>NC_081762.1:28224642-28397142 GCF_963082965.1 Carassius carassius
ATGAAGTGAAATTCTCAAAACTACTTGTACAACCTCCACACTGTCTAGTCATTTATACACATCATAAAACCAGTTTCTCATTCTTTTGAACAAGTTGCGATTGCTTTTGTATATTCATGCAATTGATTATGCACATTTATCTGCAGTTTTCATACATTATCAGATTCTAATGTCATGTTGCTCAAAATGTATTACATATTATTCTGTGCAACAGTCTTACCCCTCAAAACATATAGTTTTTAGTTCATCGTATAAGTCATTAAATGCAAAATGGTTAATCTAGTTTTCATAAACTGCCAAGTACACTTTTTATTTTTATTTTTACACATTATTATTAGACTTTTTGTAAATTTGGCATGAGTTGTGCAAGTGAATCTTGACTAATGAAGAGAATGTAGATCAATCAATGATCAACCATTTATCTGAAGTAGCTCAAAGGTAAATCTCATGAATCTTCAGTTGGAAAGTTTATACTGTATAGACAGAGGATAACACAAGAGTTCTGAAAATTGACTTATTTTCATCTTTGTGCCCATATTTATTTTTCCTTTTCTATATCACAATGACATTGTGTCATTTATTTTTTGTGTCAGACCACTAGTAAAAGTGTAACTGGGAATTCTATCCAGTCTCTTTCAATCAATATCCCATATACCGTAATATGTAAATTTGTTATTTTGTAATGGATATATGGTATACATAAGCATATGGCATACTGTTCAATACAGTAACTGTCATCCAAAATGTTGCCATGGTTTACATCAGAGCATCCATCCAGAGTACACTGTTATATTGACAATTTGACTGTCTTATCCATAAACTATGACACAAGGACTTGTCATTCTGATGACACTGACATGTTCATTGACACAGATATTTATTTTTGAGAAAAGAACTAAGGATTTTGAGCAAGAGACTTTTGCAGGTAATCCATTGTGTTTTTTTTTGCTATTTCTACAAGTTGTTTTGAGAAATGCACTTACTGTTTTGCAAATCTCAAGGATGATTCGAAAAATGTACCAAAGCGACTGAGAAAAACTGTGACTGCTGGAGGAAGTATTTCAAGTCCAGAAATACAGCCTTTATTTTGAGGCAATTGATGTGCCATTAGAGAAGATGAACTTTGTCTTATCCATAATTGTTTATCAACAAATTGTTTATCTAATGAATGTTGTTCAGTTGCTTTGACGCAATGTATTTTGTTTAAAGTGCTATATAAATAAAGGTGACTTGACCTGACTTGACTCTCCACATCCCTTGGGCTGGATGGCCATCCAAGACTGCACCCCAACCCATGAGGGAAGCGTCTGTTGTTAGCCTCTTGTGACAACAACACGGACCTAGAGTGGGACCCAAAGTCAGAAACCGGGGTCTGAACCACATAGTTAGGGTACAAAGCCCCTGGCACATAACCCTTATTTTGCCCTTGGATGAAATCCCCTGGCTCTGAGCCACAACTGAAACGATCTCATGTGCAGGAGGCCCAAAGAGTATCACCGTGGATGCAGCTGCCACGAGACCTATGACCTTCTGAAAGTAATGAACAGTAATTCTCTGGCATAGCTTAATGTTCTTTAAGGCATTTATAACGGAGTCGACGCGTTCAGGAGGCAGTTGTGCCTGCATCGTGATTGAATCCCACACAACCCCCAAATATGTTGTCCTCTGAGCAGGAGAGAGAATGCTTTTCTTGATGTTGAGTCTCAAACCCAGAGATTTGAGATGAGCCAGGACGAAATCCCGATGTCGAAGTGCACGTTCTTGAGACTAAGGCAGAATTAGTCAGCTGTTTATGTAATTTAAAATGCAGATGCCCTGGAGTCACAGAGGAGCCAATGCTGCATCCATGGATTTTGTGTACTTGTGGTGTGACAAAGCTATGCCGAATGGAAGAACCCAATACTTGTAAGCTTCACCCCCAAAAAGCGAACCTCAGGAACTTCCTGTGTTGTGGCAAGATCTCAATGTGAAAATACGCATCGTTGATATTGAGTCAGGAAAAACACTGTGTCAATAATGCAAAAAGACAGTTCATCATTAATTCAGTGATGTCATCATAAAACTCCTTTCGATGCAGAAAGGAGAAAAAACCTCGGGAGAAACCAGGCTCAGTTGGAGGGCCAGTTCTCCTCTGGCCAGACGGATACAGACTGGAACTGGTGGCTATGGTGACCTCGGAATAAGAGAGAAATGTTAGCTAATGTTTGTGTATATGCATATATGCCATTCTTCTAACTGTGTAGCAAGTACAAAGAGTGTTATTGGAAGTGTTCCCAGTTCCAGTTTTCCTAATTAATAAGCGTGGAGGTGGATGTGGAGGACTATAATGTAACAAGAGCTTGTTCAAATACTCATGTGAGAGCATAGGTTAATAATTTAGATATATATTTTTAGATGGAAAAATTTAGTTTTACAAATGCTAGAAATTAAATTACAAATTTAAATTAAATTTATGCATTTAGCAGACACTTTTATCCAAAGCGACTTACAGTTCATTCAGGCTATACATTTTTACCAAAGAAAAGATTGCTATCAAGTAGCACACATACACTGTAGGTTCGAAGATGATGGAGAATTGACTGAGTAGGCACAATTCTTAGATTGTGTTCTAGGTTATTACATGCAGAGTTTTTATTTCCTGTAATTAACTTTATTTTATTTTTTATTTTTTTCAAAATTTAGCAGTAAGAAATTACCCCTCATCCAGGTTTTATATTAACTATGCATTCCGTTAGTTTTTCAAATTGGTATGTTTCTCCGAGCCGCAAACAAATATTCTGCATTCCATTCTGCATTTCTGATCGATATATTACCTCTTCATTCACTGCAACGAATTGGTGGCTGTCAGATAAGTACGATTTGAACCATGCTAATTCACTTCCATTGATACCAGCAAAGTTTTCTAGACTATTCAAGATAATTTTGTGGTCAATAGTGTCGAATGCAGCACTAAGATCCAATAGCATGAATAGATAGATATAACCACGATCAGATGATAAGAGTAGGTAATTTGTCTAATGAGAGCAGTCTCAGAACTATGGTGTTCTAAATCCTCACTGGAAATACTCACAGATACCTTTTTCACTCTAAGAAGGAATATAATTGTGAGGGTACTACCTTTTCTAGTATCTTGGACAGAAAAGGAATATTGTAAAGGAAGTCTTTATTTAACTAGTTCTTTGGTTTCTAGTTGTTTGTTGTAGTTTTTTTTTATATAAGAGCCAGGTTTAAGGTTTTGGGGACAAATCCTAACTATTTCCCCACCAGCATTTTTTTAAAAATGGTGACTGCCAACTTCAGCGATTTTGATGATTTTCATTCAAATTCTATGGACTCCAGTATATTTTGCTGTATGAATATTTGAATATGCATTACACCAAAATAAAGGTCAGAGAATCTACTTTAAAAAAATAATAATAATTAAAAAATCCCTTTAATTACAGCTTAAATTATTCATCAACACTTGAATATAGGTAGGTTTAATAAAGATACATAATTTTTGTCAAAATCTATAATCTGGATAATATTCAGTACAATTATCAAAGCATAAAACCAGTAAATCACTTTCATTAATACCTCCAAAGCTTGCACAGACATATACTACTTCCTTTATCAGCATTTAGCCAGAGACATTAACTTCACTGTTTGTTGCTGCCGTTATAGCCTGTTATAAAATCGTAAAAAATCGAAAATCGTAGCTCCGTGTAGCTGTTATTTTATTTTTTCTCTAGAATCTTTATCTTACTATCACTCTCTGTTTTTTTTAAAAGTGGTAAAATATAACTTAATTCACACCATATTTCTGATATTATCGATCAATGTTATCAGATTAACTTCGATCGTTCACTTTTATTTTATTTCCGTGAGTGCAGTACACCTGCAAAGCGTTAGCACTCGTTAGCTTGTCATTAGTGTTTTCATTCGAACCTATCGCTGTATTCTTTTCTCCTCTCGCTCCAGTTTTTCACAAGTTCATCAAACAACCGCAGTAAGAATTTTCATCAAGCACGGTGAGTAATGGCTTCTCCTATCATTGTTTCTTGCACCTCTTGCAACATGTATAGTTTATCTATCTCTGTCGCTGATGAGGGATTCACATGTGATAAATGCAGGGAAATAGTTAGGCTGACAGAGAAGATTTCAGAATTAGAGACACGCATCCAAACTTTAATTGAGGACAGTAAGAATGTTAGGGCTCTAGATACGGCTTTGGATGCGTCTAGCTCAGGGATTCCTGTACATTGTTCGGTTCCGGAAACAGAGCCCTTGCAGCAGGGCAACTGGGTGACGGTGAGGCAGCGTAGTCGTGGGTCAAAACACCGCTCTTCTGTTCCGATCAAAACATTAAACAGGTTCTCCCCACTCAGTGATGCACCCACTGAGAAACCTGATGAAAGTGCTCTAGTTATTGGTGATTCTATTGTACGGAACGTGAATATAGAGACACCAGCCACCATAGTCAAATGTTTACCGGGAGCCAGAGCGCCTGACATCTTGGCAAATTTAAAAGTGCTGGCTAATGCTAAACGTAAATACAGTAAGATTGTTATTCATGCCGGCGCTAATGATGTTCGACTTCGCCAGTCGGAGATCACTAAAAATAACATTAAAGAGGTGTGTGAACTTGCAAGCACGATATCAGACACTGTAATATGCTCTGGTCCCCTCCCTGCTCACCGTGGTGATGAGATGCATAGCAGATTGTCATCACTCAATGGCTGGATGTCTAAGTGGTGCCCACAGAATAACATAGGTTTCATAGACAATTGGACGAGCTTTTGGGGCAGACCTGACCTGCTTAAAAGAGATGGTCTTCATCCCTCCTGGGGTGGCGCCACTCTTCTCTCTAGAAATTTGGCAAATAGTCTTAGTGTTTATACTTGACTAACTGGGGCCCAGGTCAGGAAGCAGACAGACTGGCTAAACCGACCGTCTGCTGGCCGCCTCCCGTCACAGAGGTCAGTTAATTCTCAGCACATAGAGACTTTTTCACCTAGATATCACACTATAGAGACTGTGTCTGTTCCCCGAACTAGAAAAAACAAAAGACGTCCAAACCAAGTTAAGATTAACAATTTAATTGAGGTTCAACAAATAAAAAACAGAAGCAATATGGATAAACAAATGATAAAGCTTGGCTTATTGAATATCAGATCCCTTTCTACAAAAACACTTTTTGTAAATAATATGATCACTGATCATAATATAGATGTACTCTGTTTGACAGAAACCTGGCTAAAACCTGATGATTACATTATTTTAAATGAGTCCACCCCCCAAGATTACAGTTATAAACATGAGCCGCGTCTAAAAGGCAAAGGTGGAGGTGTTGCTTCAATTTATAACAACGTTTTCAGGATCTCTCAGAGAGCAGGCTTCAAGTATAACTCATTTGAAGTAATGGTGCTTCATATAACATTATCCAGAGAAACAAATGTTAATGATAAATCCTCTGTTATGTTTGTACTGGCTACTGTATACAGGCCACCAGGGCACCATACAGACTTTATTAAAGAGTTTGGTGATTTTACATCCGAGTTAGTTCTGGCTGCAGATAAAGTCTTAATAGTTGGTGATTTTAATATCCATGTCGATAATGAAAAAGATGCATTGGGATTAGCATTTATAGACATTCTGAACTCTATTGGTGTTAGACAACACGTTTCAGGACCTACTAATTGTCGAAATCATACTCTAGATTTAATACTGTCACATGGAATTGATGTTGATGGTGTCGAAATTATTCAGCCAAGTGATGATATCTCAGATCATAATTTAGTTTTGTGCAAACTTCATATAGCCAAAATTGTAAATCCTACTTCTTGTTACAAGTATGGAAGAACCATCACTTCTAACACAAAAGACTGCTTTTTAAGTTATCTCCCTGATGTATCCAAGTTCCTTAGCATATCCAAAACTTCAGAACTTGATGGTGTAACAGAAACTATGGACTCTCTCTTTTCTAGCACTTTAAATACAGTTGCTCCTTTACGCTTAAGGAAGGTTAAGGAAAACAGTTTGACACCATGGTATAATGAGCATACTCGCACCCTAAAGAGAGCAGCCCGAAAAATGGAGCGCAGCTGGAGGAAAACAAAACTAGAGGTATTTCGTATTGCTTGGCGGGAAAGTAACATATCCTACAGAAAAGCATTAAAAACTGCTAGATCTGATTACTTTTCTTCTCTTTTAGAAGAAAACAAACATAACCCCAGGTATTTATTCAATACAGTGGCTAAATTAACGAAAAATAAAGCCTCAACAAGTGTTGACATTTCCCAACATCACAGCAGTAATGACTTTATGAACTACTTTACTTCTAAAATCGATACTATTAGAGATAAAATTGCAACCATTCAGCCGTCAGCTACAGTATCACATCAGACAGTGCACTATAGACCCCCTGAGGAACAGTTCCACTCATTCTCTACTATAGGCGAGGAAGAATTGTATAAAATTGTTAAATCATCTAAACCAACAACATGTATGTTAGACCCTATACCATCTAAGCTCCTAAAAGAGGTGTTTCCAGAAGTCATAGATCCTCTTCTGACTATTATTAATTCTTCATTGTCATTAGGATATGTCCCCAAAACCTTCAAACTGGCTGTTATTAAGCCTCTCATCAAAAAACCACAACTTGACCCCAAAGAACTAGTTAATTATAGACCAATCTCGAATCTCCCTTTTCTGTCCAAGATACTAGAAAAGGTGGTATCCTCACAATTATATTCCTTCTTAGAGAAAAATGGTATATGTGAGGATTTCCAGTCATGATTTAGACCGTATCATAGTTCTGAGACTGCTCTCCTTAGAGTTACAAATGATCTGCTCTTATCATCTGATCGTGGGTGTATCTCTCTATTAGTTTTATTGGATCTTAGTGCTGCGTTTGACACAATTGACCACAACATTCTTTTGCATAGACTTGAACACTTTGTTGGCATTAATGGAAGTGCATTAGCATGGTTTAAATCGTACTTATATGACCGCCATCAGTTCGTAGCAGTGAATGAAGATGTATCCTATCGATCACAAGTGCAGTATGGAGTACCTCAAGGCTCAGTACTAGGGCCGCTACTCTTCACGCTTTATATGTTACCCTTGGGAGATATCATCAGGAAACATGGTGTTAGCTTTCACTGTTATGCTGATGATACTCAACTCTATATTTCTTCGCAGCCCGGTGAAACACATCAATTTGAAAAACTAATGGATTGCATAGTCGATATAAAAAACTGGATGACGAGTAATTTCTTACTTCTAAATTCTGAAAAAACAGAGGTGTTAATTATAGGACCTAAAAACTCTGCTTGTAATAACCTAGAACACTGTCTAAGACTTGATGGTTGCTCTGTCAATTCTTCATCATCAGTTAGGAACCTAGGTGTGCTATTTGATCGCAATCTTTCCTTAGAAAGCCACGTTTCTAGCATTTGTAAAACTGCATTTTTCCATCTCAAAAATATATCTAAATTACGGCCTATGCTCTCAATGTCAAATGCAGAAATGTTAAACCATGCTTTTATGACCTCAAGGTTAGATTATTGTAATGCTTTATTGGGTGGTTGTTCTGCACGCTTAGTAAACAAACTACAGCTAGTCCAAAATGCAGCAGCAAGAGTTCTTACTAGAACCAGGAAGTATGACCATATTAGCCCGGTCCTGTCAACACTGCACTGGCTCCCTATCAAGCATCGTATAGATTTTAAAATATTGCTTATTACCTATAAAGCCCTGAATGGTTTAGCACCTCAGTATTTGAATGAGCTCCTTTTACATTATAATCCTCTACGTCCGCTACGTTCTCAAAACTCTTGCAATTTGATAATACCTAGAATATCAAAATCAACTGCGGGCGGCAGATCCTTTTCCTATAAGGCGCCTAAACTCTGGAATAACCTACCTAACATTGTTCGGGAGGCAGACACACTCTTGCAGTTTAAATCTAGATTAAAGACCCATCTCTTTAACCTGGCATACACATAACATACTAATATGCTTTTATTATCCAAATCCGTTAAAGGATTTTTAGGCTGCATTAATTAGGTAAACCGGAACCGGAAACACTTCCCATAACACCCTATGTACTTGCTACATCATTAGAAGAATGGCATCTACGCTAATATTTGTCTGTTTCTCTCTTGTTCCGAGGTCACCGTGGCCACCAGATCCAGTCTGTGTCCAGATCAGAGGGTCACTGCAGTCACCCGGATCCAGTACGTATCCAGACCAGATGCTGGATCAGCACCTAGAAAGGACCTCTACATCCCTTAAAGACAGCGGAGACCAGGACAACTAGAGCCCCAGATACAGATCCCCTGTAAAGACCTTGTCTCAAAGGAGCACCAGGACAAGACCACAGGAAACAGATGATTCTTCTGCACAATCTGACTTTGCTGCAGCCTGGAATTGAACTTCTGGTTTCGTCTGGTCAGAGGAGAACTGGCCCCCCAACTGAGCCTGGTTTCTCCCAAGGTTTTTTTCTCCATTCTGTCACCGATGGAGTTTCGGTTCCTTGCCGCTGTCGCCTCTGGCTTGCTTAGTTGGGGACACTTCATCTACAGCGATATAGTTGACTTGATTGCAAATAAATGCACAGGCACTATTTAATTGAACAGAGATGACATAACTGAATTCAATGATGAACTGCCTTTAACTATAATTTTTTCATTATTGACACTGTTTTCCTAATGAATGTTGTTCAGTTGCTTTGACGCAATGTATTTTGTTTAAAGCGCTATATAAAAAAAGGTGACTTTGACTTTGACTTTATAGCCTATTAGCTCACGAGTGTGGTTGCTGCTAACCTCGCCTACATTGGTAATACTATATTCACACACTTTACCATTGTTTTACTCACTGTTACTTGCTTTAATGGTGGATGTGTTTCTACTTTTGAGTGCAGGTGAGGACACGTTCGAGCTGCATTAGGTGTGGAGAAGCAGATTCGTGACCGGGTGCAGAAGCAGGCCCAGCTGAGAGATCGGAGCGCTGAGTTGGAAACCTCCCAGGCTGATACTCACAAGTCTGTGATAAGTATACAGCACGCTGCTAACACTGCCACCACTGCCACCACCTCTACTCCGTGTGTTTCTCTGCACAGGCCCGGTGCACCCAGGACATGATCTTCCCAGATGTTCTTCACTCTGGCGCTTGGACATCATAGACCCTGGGTGCAACAGCTCCTTTGAATCTCATTCAGTTACTGTTACCTACCCTCTTAAAATACATGTTGTAGTTGTCTAGTGACCCCCAGGACCACTAGCTAACTTTTTGGATGAATTAGATGTGCTGCTCGTAACCTTTCCTGAGGATGGTACTCCCCTATTTATGCTTGGAGATTTCACACACTCGCCTCTGCTTGCCTCTTTTGAACACAACCGAGTGTCAACTACTGCTACTCACAAATCAGGCAACCAACTGGACCTTATTTATACACGACACTGTTCTATTGATCATGTACTGGTTACTCCACTGCACACGTCGGATCACTTTCTCCTCACTCTTAACCTCAACATGGTCCCTGAAACATCACATACCTCTCCACATGTCATCTTTCGCCGAAAACCTACGCTCACTCTCACCCTCCCAGGTATCTGCAATGGTTTCATCTTCACTTCCTTCCCCTAAACTGTAAGCATATTCTTAATGCTAACAGTGCTACTGATACTTTCTGCTCCACTCTTACATCTTGTTTAAACACTGTTTGCCCCTTGTCTTCCAGGCCAGCCCGTACCACCCCTTCTGCTTAACAATTCATATAACTCTCACATGCTTTTTAAAACATTTTCCTCACTTCTTTGTCCTCCTCCTCCCCCTCCTGCTTCATCTCTAATAGCTGACGACTTTGCCACGTTTTTCATTAATAAAATTAAAAACATCAGTGTGTACAATTTTCCACACCACAATCAGTCAAGCTCATATCACCAGCAAACATACACTCATTTACATCCTTCTCTTCACTCTCTGAGGCAGAAGTCTCCATACTCATTCTTTCTAATCATCCTACTACTTGCCCGCTTGATCTTATTCAATCTCATCTCCTTCAAGCCATTTCTCCTGCAGTTGTACCTGCACTCACTCACATCATCAACACATCCCTCCACACTGGTGTTTTTCCCTCAACATTTAGACATGCTCGTATAACTCCACTACTTAATAAACCCTAACCCTAACCCATCTCTTTTAGAGAACTACAGACCAGTTTCCCTTAATCCTTTCATTGCAAAAACACTTGAACGAGCTGTGTTCAACCAAGTTTCTGCATTTCTCACACAGAACAACTTCCTTGACAGCAACCAATCTGGCTTCAGAAGTGGACATTCAACTGAGACTGCCTTGCTCTCAGTTGTTGAAGCCCTAAGACTGGCAAGAGCGGAATCCAAATCTTCTTATCTTGCTTGATCTGTCTGCTGCTTTTGACACAGTTTAACACCAGATCATCCTAGCACCCCTACTGGCAAAGGGCATCTTAGGAACCACACTTCAGTGGTTTGAGTCTTACCTATCAGATAGGTCATTCAAAGTATCTTGGAGAGGTGAGGTGTCCAAGTCAAAACATATTTTCATACCACTGCTATGCTGATGACACTCAACTCTATCTCTCATTCCATCCTGTTGATCCGATGGTAGCTACTCGCAACTCAGCTTGTCTAACAGACATTTCTTGCTGGATTATGGACCATCAACTTCAACTCAACCTTGCCTAGAAAGAACTGTTTGTGATTCCAGCAAACCCATCATTTCATCACAATTTCACCATCAAGTTAGGCACATCAACAATACATCCATCAAAACCAGCCAGAAGCCTTGGAGTTATGATTGATGATCAGCTGACATTCTCAGACCACATTGTTAAACTGTCCGATCCTGCAGATTTGCTTTATTCAGCATCAAGAAGATTAAGCCCTTTCTTTTGGAACATGCTGCACAACTCCTTGTTCAAGCTCTTGTTCTGTCCAGGCTGGACTATGGCAATGCTCTCTTGGCAGGTCTTCCAGCCAGTTCTATCAAACCTTTAAAATTAATCTAGAACGCGGCAGCAAAATACATTTTTAATGAGCCGAAAAGAATACACGTCACACCTCTGTTTATCAATTTGCACTGGCTACCAATAGCTGCTTGCACAAAATTCAAGGCATTGATGTTTGCCTATAAAACTACCACTGACTCTGCACCCATTTATCTAAATGTATTACTTCAGACTTATGTGCCCTCTAGAAGCTTGCGTTCTGCACGTGAACGTCGCTTGATTGTGCCATCCCAAAGAAGCACAAAGTAACTTTTATGGACTTTTTAATTAAATGTTCCATCCTGGTGGATTGACCTCCGCAACTCAATCCAAGCAGCTGAGTCCTTAGCCATCTTCAAGAAATCGGCTTAAAACCCGTCTCTTCCATCTTTATTTGACCCTCTAACTCTAATGACCTCTAACACTAGCTTGATCTATTCTTTTTCTATTCTATTTGTTTTCTTTCTTTTTATTTATTATATTATCTAAAAGCCCTTGCTATGTGTACTGTGTTAAACTAACTGAGACCTGTTATAGCACTTATATATCATTGCTCTTTTTGCTGTTTTTGATTGCTTCCGCTGTTCTCATTTGTAAGTCGCTTTGGAAAAAAGCATCTGCTAAATGAATAAATGTAAATGTAAATCTCTGAGTAAACCGCTTCAGACGGATCAGCGTGTGCGGCAGGGAACTGAACAAATCCTTCAAACTGTTTCGCGAAACAGTCTACTGGTTGCCAGCTGGTTTGATCAAGCCTTTGAACAGAATTGACTCAAAATAATAAATCATTTGTTAAATGGGCATCGCTCATTGCCAAGAGAAAAGTGGATGGTGTGTTTGGAATAACTGAAGCATCTATGACTTGTATTGCATTAAGATAAAGTAATGAGGGAATTGTTATCCACAATAACTAAGTAAAAGTACAGCCCCCCCCCCCCCAAATTTAAAAATAACCATCTTTAAATATACTCAAAAAGTATTAGTTTCTCAAAAAATTTACTCAAGTATATGTAACAAAGTAAATGTAACTCGTAATTACCCACCTCTGGTTTTACATGACCGTCTGCTTATTTTTTCTCCATGATTCTGCAGTCCTCCTTTTTACTTAAAGGAAGCTGAGGGAGTGCACAGGTTCTGTTCTGTAAGGGCCCTAATGATTTTCATTGACTGCCATTTTTGTAAATTAGATCAATTGCTTGTATATTTGGGTGGTTGCAAAAAGGGTTTTGTCCTTACAGAACAAAGGATGTTGCATTGGGTAAAAAGAATGTGATTTCTCTTGCCTGTGAAGGATTCAAGCAGTCCATCTTAGTATTAAAGTTTACTTCGATGTTACTTCATCGTAGGCATTATCTAAAGGAATGCCTTTGAATGATATTTGTGTTGCAGATAGCTGAATAAATGGCACAGTAGTATGGAGTTAGTATGGTGTTAAACAAAAATGTAACAAAAAAGCTCAATAAGGGTATTATATAATTCCAAAAGTAGAAAAATGTTTATAGCATGTACCACAAGTTACATTTCCATGATGACACTGGCAAAAAAAAAAAGTCAAATAGGCCTACTGATGTTGATATTTTGTTACATTTCAGTTGCAACATCGGGTGACCAAAATTCAATGTCAATTCAATTTCTAATATCAATGTTAATTTGATGTCAAAGACCGACATCAGCTGACACTGCTAATTGTTTAAGGTTGTGTAACCAAAATCCAACAGTAGGTCAACATCAAATTGGCGTCAAATACTGATGTTACTGACAACCAAATGCAACGTCTGTCCGGCGTCCTGTCCAGCATCAACCTGATTTTATATTGACATCCTCTGCCTGCTGGGTTCATTTGTTCCAGCCCCCTACTATATATCATGATGACAAGAAATATAGTAGGTTATTGTTAGATTCATCACTGAATGGCCGGTTTAGGATCATAGGATTCATACATAATTGGCAAGTTTTGTTACATGGAGCTGATGTTGATAGAACAGTACTTGTACTTCAGAATGATGATATGTCACCTTATACAGTATGCTTAGCTCAGATTACTCAACCAATCCATATTGCTTCTGTTTTTTATTTGTTGAACCTCAATTAAATTGTTAATCTCAACTTGGTTTGGACGTTTTTTGTTTTTTCTAGTTCGGGGAACAGACAGTCTCTATAGTGTGATATCTAGGTGAAAAAGTCTCTATGTGCTGAGAATTAACTTACCTCTGTGACGGGAGGCAGCTAGCAGACGGTCGGTTTAGCCAGTCTGTCTGCTTCCTGACCTGGGCCCCACTAAGACACTAAGACTATTTGTCATATTTCTAGAGAGAAGAGTGGCGCCACCCCAGGAGGGATGAAGACCATCTCTTTTAAACAGGTCATGTCTGCCCCAAAATCTCGTCCAATTGTCTATGAAACCTATGTTATTCTGTGGGCACCACTTAGACATCCAGCCATTGAGTGATGACAATCTGCTATGCATCTCATCACCACGGTAAGCAGGGAGGGGACCAGAGCATATTACAGTGTCTGACATCGTGCTTGCAAGTTCACACACCTCTTTAATGTTATTTTTAGTGATCTCCGACTGGCGAAGTCGAACATCATTAGCGCCGGCATGAATAACAATCTTACTGTATTTACGTTTAGCATTAGCCAGCACTTTTAAATTTGCCAAGATGTCAGGCGCTCTGGCTCCCGGTAAACATTTGACTATGGTGGCTGGTGTCTCTATATTCACGTTCCGTACAATAGAATCACCAATAACTAGAGCACTTTCATCAGGTTTCTCAGTGGGTGCATCACTGAGTGGGGAGAACCTGTTTAATGTTTTGAACGGAACAGAGGAGCGGTGTTTTGACCCACGACTACGCTGCCTCACCGTCACCCAGTTGCCCTGCTGCAGAGGCTCTGTTTCCGGAACCGAACAATGTACAGGAATCCCTGAGCTAGACGCATCCAAAGCCGTATCTAGAGCCCTAACATTCTTACTGTCCTCAATTAAAGTTTGGATGCGTGTCTTTAATTCTGAAATCTTCTCTGTCAGCCTAACTATTTCCCTGCATTTATCACATGTAAATCCCTCATCAGCGACAGAGATAGATAAACTGTACATGTGGCAAGAGGTGCAAGAAACAATGATAGGAGAAGCCATTACTCACCGTGCTTAATGAAATATTCTTACTGTGGTTGTTTGATGAACTTGTGAAAAACTGGAGCGAGAGGAGAAAAGAAAATAGCGATAGGTTCGAATGAAAACACTAATGACAAGCTAATGAGTGCTAACGCTTAAGTCACTGCTTAAAGCAAAGTTAAAGCAGGCGGTCACATTTGTTTATTTATTTATTTATTTTTTCTCAGGAAATATGTAAGGGTAGAAAATATGCAATAGGAGAGTCAAATGATAAAGCTGAGACTTACTTGCACTCCCACACTTTCTAGATTGCAGGCCTACATACCAGCTACCTCCCACATTTCTTATGTCCACTGTCCAGAGACCCTGGCTTCAATATCTAAAGAGAAAATACCAAGACTCAAAGTGTTACATATTCTTTCTCCAGTGCATACTCGCCCACCTAATGTCATTACCTTCTCAGTTATGACTGGCTCATCGTCATTCTGTGCTAGACCTCCCGTCCATCTTGAATTTCCCTCCTTCAGTGACTCCTGCAAGACAGCAAATATGCTCAACTTCATCAAACAATGTGAGAACTTCCTGGAGATCAAACAACGCATTGTTGAGCTCAGTGGAACAATAAGCATGGCCCTGAAGGGAGCCTCTCTGAGCTGATGGTAAACAGAGAAGACCAAGATAATGGATTGGATATCTTTTAAAAAGCCATTTACGGCTGCTTTTCTTTGTCCCGGGTATATGAGCAGCCTAATACTGACACTGTCCCATGCCCCTTTATGGTTGTGGTCTTTAGCAACTGGCTTCATGCATTATTACCATGACTTTCCCCTAGGAGGCAAACTGGGACAATTAAAACAATGCTGAAAGTTGTAATTGCAGCTATGTCTGTTGGAACAGGTTTAAACTAATCTTAGCAGTATAGTGTGTCTCCAGGAGCATGCTTGAAGACCTTTGGATTACAACAGTGTAATTATAGATGTAATTAGATAAATTGACATATGATTTACATAAGTAACTACATTAAGTTTTTTTTTTTTTTTTTTTTAAGTACAATACAAAAACATGTATTTATTGAATAAATTGCATTGTTTCAAGTGATTAACTTCTGTTTATTTACATTTCAAGTAAAGACAATTGTGACTAAATATCTCGATAGAAACTCCAACTTACTGAGTGTTTTCTGATCATCAGCATTATTTATTTTTCTAAAATGTATCCATTTATGAAATGCATTTAAATCTTTAATCACTTTAAATCCAGCTACTGCAGCCATGAAAGCTTGCGGAGGCTTGTTACCAAGGCAACATAATGCAAATATAAAATTAAAGTAAAACATTTTCAGGATTAACAACCAACAGGCAAATACTGAAGACGTTTATGCTTAATAAATCGTGAAAAGCAGAAACCATGATCTGAATTAAAATACAATTTATCGTGAAGCCTTATCTGAACAGAACTAACACTAAACTGACTTGAGCTAAATAATGACACTACAGTGTATGCATAAATATTAGGCAAGACAATATTCTGATAATTTATTTCAAGCATATTTCACCAATTTAAAACCACTTAATAACTTGAAAAAACATCATAATAACTACTACTAATTTTGTATATAACTTAAATACAGCCTTATGTGAATGCATTCTGACCAAAGCATTAAGTGTTTGCCTTCAATTATTACCCGGAACGGTTAAACAAACTATTGTCAAAATAAAGGCAGAAAATATATATATATATATATATATATATATATATATATATATATATATATATATATATATATATATATATATATATATATATATATATATAATAAAATAAAATAATAATAATTAAGGAACCACAACTATTGATATGTATGTAAAGCAGCCCTGCAAGAAAATACAGTGTGTGCATAATTATTAGATGATATTCTGATTATATATTCATCGTTGAGCTCGGTCTAATGCTCCGTACCCTGGAGAGATGGTGGGCTGGGGTCTGGGTCAGGAGTGGCTTCCATGTCTCGCCAGTGTCCACCCCACAAAGGCGGTGAAATTCACTCTTGGACTGTCCTTGGATGATGGAGCTCTATATGCTTTGTTCAAACTGGCATTGTAGAATGCACAGAGTGCAGATTTTAAGGATGGAGGATGCAATACTATAGAAACTAAGATGTGACCAGAACATGACTATTAGACTATGAATATTTGAAATGCGTCTGTAATTTGCCAGTACACTAGGATCAAGTTGTGGTTTCTTAATAAGAGGCTTAATAAGATTCAATATTTTACTCATCACATACACGATTATATAGCGCATATATAACCAGCAGTGATATTAAATGTTTTCTTGCTCTTTCACGGCTTTCAATGGGGGTAAGCGGGTGTTTGTTGTCAACAAGAGGCTTTGGACGAGTAAATACTAATGATAAGCGGTTCTTCAGCTACAGGTAACAGCTCTTTCAGTAATTTTATTGGGTACGGGATCTAACTATTTGTAATTGTAATTGTCAACAATGGTCTTTAGTCCCAAACTGTGCTAGGAAGCCTTTTCCATTAAGGAGCCAAATAGGAAAAGGTTAAATCTCATTTTGTGGATTCTAGGAGCTAGATTCTAGGAACTACTGATCAACATTTCAGAATTTTGTGACCATAGTAAACATGAAGGATTATATTGTAAAAGAAGATCATGTGAATAATGAGAGCCTAGAATAATACAACCTAATTATCAATATGTTAAAACTGATATGAAAACTTATAAGCAGGCAAAAAAGAGATGATCATTTTTAGCTCAGATTTTTAGCTCAGATTGAACCATATTTATTGAGCCTGCAAGACATCCAACCAGGAGCACATTACTGTAATCTAGTTTTGAGTTCATAAATGCATGAATACAATTTTCAGCATCAGAAAGAGACAGCATGTTTATTACTTCAGCAACATTTCTAATGCGTAAAAAGGCTGTTCTGCAAGTATTGGAAATATGATTTACATTTATATGTGCTTTTGATTTTTTTAAACACATTTATGTCATCTTTATTTGTTTAGTGCTTTATGGAATACACTTTGTGTTAAAGCAGCTTCACAGTGATAAACAGGAAAACAGCAGAATCAATACAAATGAAATAGAAAATACTGGCCAAATGCACATTCAACCAAATACCTGTATTGTCACTATATTGGTCAACCACTAATTTAAAATAGTTAAGAATTTACTCAGAACAAGTTATGTGTAATAGCGAATGAATGCATGAATGCATGGATGAATGGATGAATCAATCAATCAATCAATCAATCAATCAATAACTGTGACTATTGCTACAAAATCTGTCCATCATTTTGGTAGTTACATTTGGTAGTCCATTATTATTAAGTGTTAAATTAAAGGGTTCTCTCATAGTAATAGCACATTTTATTGACTATTTTGTAAATGCATATATCATGCATTCAGCAAGTCAACAAACTGAAGATAGCATAAGCTGTCTGAAGCCTTAACTTTACAATAAGTTTGGATGCGATTTTCATAAGCATATGCTGACAGCAGATGGCTGCAGTAATATTGGACACCAAACAAACAAACAACACAATTTGTCATTCAAACGTCAGGAAGCCAGTGGCTGTGCAATTCTTCTGAGGGTCCAACTCATTTGTTCATTTTGTCAAGAGGAAAATAAATAAATAAAAGGAACAGAAGTCTTATCTGAGTACTCTGTTCCCATTCTCATTTGAGCCCAAGGGAAAATGAAAGTGCAAGACCAGCAAGCATGACATGCTGTCACACACGGCACATTCCCTCACTTGTATGAGTCAAAGCCCTAAAGACATGCCATGGCTTTTTCCCCCTAAAAAAAGTAAAATTAAGCTTTTGATCCAGGCATGCCATAGGCCAGTCCATTTTACCCAGATAATCCCAGATCCAAGTGTCTCAGAATCAATTAAACATGGACATGCAGCATAGCCTATATTTTCCTGCTGGGCAAAAAAAAAAATATTTTCATCAAAGGCTGGATTTGTATTTGTATATTTTATTTATTTGTTTATTTATTTATTTATATTTTTACGCTGTTCCACAAGCCCTTTTTATTCATAAAATGCAATTACAATTTTATATATAGTTTACTTCATGAATAATACAAAAACACTAAAGTGTAAAACGTATTACCTAAATTGTACACTTTACGCTAACTTTTATAAAGGTAGTGGTCCAGTGACAGCTTCTCAAAAATAAAATCAAAGACAATTGAATTGATCAATATTCCCTGGGAGATGTCCCCAAATGAAGATTCATTTTTATTTCACTGTTGAACTGGCCTACAGGCAATCTGTTTTTAATCAAGTTTACAGGACAGTCTTCAATCCTTATGAAGACTGAAGCTTATTAACTAATAACACAACATGCTTTTATTAATTCAGATGTGTAATAGTGACATTCAGCTAAATCACTATTGGACCATCTGGCATGTGCCCTCCATCATAAGTGTTTGTGTTCATAATTTATCAGTTGGACAGTTGTTTTAAATTCTGGCACAGGGTAAAACAATGAATCCATGCTTCCAAGGTTGCTTTTTGTGTTCCATTGACTGTATAACATGTAAAGAGCTATAAGAATAATGAATGTGGCTTGTTAAATTGATCTTATGTACAAAATGAGATTTTAAATTGCTTTCATGATTGAATATTTAAAACAACAGGGACTCTTTACGGGGCAGTTATATCTGTGAAGGAATGCAGAAGTGATTGGAAACCCTGCCGATGTAAATCATTACATGTAATAAATCTGTGTCCAGTAAGGGGCTGGGAGGAAATACAAAACCAAGTTTAATTTTCCTTTTCACATGTCAGCATGACAAAGTTCAAGATGATTGACTTCCTCTTGGGATTAGACTATAATGGACAATTTTCCTGCTAGCAGGCTGGATACAGACTGGATTTGTGGGAAGTTGTGGCCTAGTGGTTAGAGAGTTTGACTCCTAACTCTAAGATAGGTGGTTCGAGTCTCGGGCCGGCAATACAACGACTGAGGTGCCCTCGAGCAAGGCACCAAACCCCCAACTGTTCCCTGGGCGCTGCAGCTTAAATGTCTGCCCACTACTCCGGGTGTGTGTGCGTGTGTGTCTGTGTGTTCACTGTTGTGTGTGTGCACTTTGGATGGGTTAAATGCAGAGCACACATTTTGAGCATGGGTCCCTAACTTGGCTGTATGTATGTCACTTCACACAACATTTTAAAGCATGCATGGCATTGATCTTATTGTGCTTACAGTGAATTGCCATCAAAATATTTAATAAAAAAAAAAAAAAAAAAAATGAATAAAAAAAAATTAAATAAACTAGCTTCTTTCAATATTATTCATTTCTGATGAGGAATAAATGTGTTGTTGTTGTTCTTGTTTGCTTGTTTGTTGTTTTTTCTTAAGTAATAATAATAATAATAATTGTGAAAGTGCACACACACAAATGTTGAAACACAAAGGAAACACACATACTCTCCAAACATCCCAATGTAGCTCAACATTGCTAACATTATATGCTACTAATATAGTTTTCCCTTTGGAGATCTGGACAACTCTTAGGTTATTTCTTTTTTGTTCTTTCTGCTCCCACAGCTGCCATTAAAGTTTACTTGGAAAATAAAGAAAAGACTAATACAAATCTAAAAGAGCTCATAAGGGTTTACACTGACTTTGCACAGCGTACATCTGAATATTACTGTTGGCACTTGGGGGAAAAGCCATTTTAACAGCTGAAGCGGTGCTCGGCTCAACTGTATTGGCTGAAAAACAATAACCTATGGAGTCCTTGTCATTTCTCTCAGATAGATCTAGCATAAGAACATGACCTGACATTCACTACACTGTCTAATTGTGTCGTAGCAATAATTTGGAGGTTATATATGCTGCTTTTTAAAAATAAAATGTCCAAATTCAAACTATACTATAATGATCTAATGATAAAATTTGGTAAGAAAGAAAAACATCATCAAAGTAGTCCATGTGACATCAGAGGGTCAGTTAGAATTTGATGAATCATATTTGAAAATACATTTTGGTCCAAAAATAGCAAAAACTAAGACTTTATTCAGCATTGTCTTCTCTTCCGTGTCTGTTGTGAGAGAGTTCAAAACAAAGCAGTTTGTGATATCCGGTTCGCGAATGAATCATTCGATGTAACCGGCTCTTTTTTAACCAGTTCACCAAATCAGACTGAATCATTTTAAACGGTTCACGTCTCCAATACGCATTAATCCACAAATTACTTAAGCTGTTAACTTGTTTAATGTGGTTGACACTCCCTCTGAGTTCAAACAAACCAATATCCCGGAGTAATTCATGCACTCAAACAGTAAACTGCTGTGAAGAGAGAACTTATGAGTATACTTGCAGTAAAAAAAAAAAAAACAAAAAAAAAAAAAATTAAAAAACACTACTAAGCTAGTCGTTTACTGAGACTATATTTTAAAGTGCACAAAGTATTTAATTAGTAAACTATCAGTATACATATAAGTTAAATTTTTGTATAATTGCAGTACAAACTAAAAACATAAAGGTAAACTAGTTGTGTACTCAAAGTTTGCTACTGTTATACTTAAAGTATACTTAAAAGTATACTTTGTATACTAGAAAGTGGGCCAATTTAGTCCCAAGGAGTATTGAAACAGTACACTTACAAGTACAAATACAAGAACACTGATATTTGTATACTTGCTACAAAGTACATAAAGTATACTTAAAAATATACTTGAACTTTACTTAAGTATACTTAAGGGTTAACATATACGCACATACACAATGATACATTCACACCCAGGTAAACAGGAAGTAAAGTTAATGAATGGAGTGGAGGAACTATGATGTCATTTTGTAGGCAAAAACCTGGAAGCGTGTTAGCATTTGGGCACTTCCGGAACCTACTGTATGCTCTTAGAGTCAATGAGTTTTTTAAAGGGAGTTTGATTAAATCCTCTAAAATAAGTTTGGTGGTTAACACAAGCTCAAGATGCTTTATTTTATGACATAAAACACACCAATTACACCCCACTAAAATTCATCCACAGAGTTAATCCTTTTTACTGAACACGTTAAAAATAAGCTTGAAAAAGTTGTCGGGAGCATGGTGGTGGTGATATTGAAGGTGATCGACTGTGGTGGTGAAGCTTATAGCTTAAGTTCAGCTTTTAAGTTCTGGTTCTTTTATTTAGGCTTCAAAATTCATGTTATTTTATTTTGTGAATATCATCTTGATGGACAAAAGTTTCATAAACATTATTTTTTTTTTTTGCGATAATCCAAAAGCCTATGCAAAAAAAATAAATAAAATTAAATTTAAAAAAAAATTTTTTTCTTTTTACCAGTGTGATGCTTCACAGCCGATTGGCCTTCAAAGTGAACTAAGAAAAAGAAACAGAACTACAAATCTGGAATCATGGGAATGAAAGAGTACTTTTTATACTTTTCTGGACCTTGACAATGTAATTTACTTGGCAGTTTATGGGACAGTCACAAGACTCCCGGTTTTCATCCAAAATATCTTAAATTGTGTTCTGAAGACAAAAGCTTTTAAGTGTCTGAAACTACATGGTAAACGACAAGTGATTAATGTCAACATTTTAATTTTTGGATGGAGTATCCCTTTAATGCTTCTAAAACAAAAGAGATGTTCATTGACTACCGTAAGAAGAACTTTGTACCTGTGCTGCCTGCCGTCCATTAAGGGACATCAGGTAGAAGTGGTGAAGGAGTACAAATATTTAGGCACTGTGTTTGATGATAAATTTTAATTTGAAGCAAACACTGATATGATTATAGGGAAAGCTCTTCAACATTTGTAGTTCCTGAAGAAACTTTAAACTTTTCATGTGGATATGTCTTTTATGAAGATATTTTATACATGTTTTATTGAATCTATTTGAAGTTTTTCTATTATTTGTTGGTATAGAGAATGAATGTAAAACAAATATGGGTAAAATGAACAGTATAGTCAAAATGCAGTAAGATATTGGGGACTGATTTAAGGACATATTTATGAATATTAGGTGACTAAGAAGGGCCCGTTAGTACTTTCTGATGTCACCCATCAATTGTGTATTGAATTTCAACTGCTTCCTTCTGGCCAGAGATATCTAGATTTTTGCAAATCAAATTGATACAATAATTAATTTGTACCTACTACAATCAAGCTTTTTTTAAATGATGTATGCTGCTGTATTAAAAAAAATTGATTTTTAAGGAACAATGAAGTAAAATAAAGTAAAGAAGTTTACAAGAGGGAGACCCGGGCCATCAGTAAATGATTCGCTAAGAGCAAACACATAAATATAATCAGTCTGAGATCAAATCCTAATGTAACCTGTGGCCAAAACACTAAAAGGCTGGGCACAGCTATCCTCTAATAGAAGTTCCCACAAATAAGGCTGAAGTCAGGACAAAGACTTCAGTGCTTACCCCTCAGACCACCATATTCCAGATCAAAGTAAGCTTGAGCTAGAGCATAACCATCCACAGATAGCTATACTCTGAGCAGGGACTGCTCACTTAAAACCCTGATCCCCATAACCACTCTAGGTGTTGAAACACCCTGGGAATGAAGGCTTGCAAGCATTTATCCACACCTTTCCTTAGGCGCTGCTCGACTCAAGCATTATACATGGGATTGATAACCCGAACTATCAAGTAATTTAAAATTGTGTCCCCCCACCTTTCAAATTTCTACCGAGGTTCAGTAATCAATTAATGAAATTCTATTAATTTAATTACTTGTATTTGATTAGGAAAAGTTTGACAAGATGGCAACTTCAGAAAGTCCTGAAACAAAATGTTAGTTAATACAAAATAAAGAACAAGTTATTTTATTTGGTGACTGACAGTGTGCTGTTATGGACAGATATATTTCAGAAAACCTGTTATATTCATTTTATCTTCCTCAAAAAAGTAAACTCTAATTATGTAACCTTAAATGTATCCTAGGTAACCAATTATTGATCTTATTTTTATTTATTTATTTTTATTACAAAGATGCATTTGCTATTCAAAGCACCAGCTTAAAACTCACCAAAGTGTTTTGTATAACTAGGAGCATCAAAGCAGTCATGCACCTGATGTTGTTTTTGTATTTCATTATATTTATTATTATTATTATTATTATTTATTTATTTATTTTTTTTGCGCTTCAGTACAACAGCATTGAAATGAACACAGCGTGAAATCACTTACTGTTATATCAAAAGACATTTTTATAAAAGAACCTGATATCTAAATACATTGGTCTATTCCATTATATCATAATCTTCAAGACCTGTTCTCCTAGATGGCTATCGGGACAAGACTATAGGAAACAGATGAGTCCTCTGCACAATCTGACTTTCCTGCAAACTGGAATTGAACTACTGGTTTTGTCTGGCCAGAGGAGAACTGGCACCCCAACTGAGCCTGGTTTCTCCCAAGGTTTTTTCTCCATTCTGTCATCGATGGCGTTTTGGTTCCTTGCCCCTGTCGTCTCTGGTTTGCTTAGTTGGGGACACCTAATTACCAGTGTTTTCGTTGACTTGATGGCACAGATTTTTTAAACTAAACTGATCTGGATGATAACATCACTGAATTAAATGATGAACTACCTTTTTGCTTTGCTGATATACTATTTTGCTATTTAATGATGTTGAGTTGCTTTGACACACTCTATATTGTTAAATGTGCTATATAAATAAAGGTGACTTGACTTTATATGTAATGCAATGAAAATTATTTTATTTGTGTTGAATTATGTTCTGTTTAAACAAGCTGCAAAACTGATTCACGATTATGAGTTCATTAGCTTTACTGAAATTGAGTCCTGTTTTAAGTTCCTGTTTTAAATTCCTGTTTTAAATTCCTGTTTTAAATTCCTGTTTTAGAAAATAGTAAAAGTGATTCTTAAGAATGAATTAGACAGTAACTGGGATCTAATTGATAGAGGAGGGCAAACAATATGTATCACTCTAAATTATTTGATATGGTAGCATGTTATGTAGCATGACTAAACTACATAACTAAACTGAAATGTATTTCTAAATTATGATGTCGGTAAAATCCTAAGTGCACCTCAGAAAACATTATTTATTTATTTATTTACTTATTTATTTATTTATTTATTATAAATGGAGTTTTATTTCAGATGTGTTTGCATTGTCTTATGTTTCACTGAATATGTCTTTTTTCACAGAAGCTGGAGACTTCATATATGTTGCCACCTCTCAAGCTTTAAATGAACTGGATGGAATTTGTTACTGTCTCTTGCTTTACAGGCCAGATATTCAGCACCTAGATGTATCTTTCCTTGCTTCCACTGGACATAATGAAGACTTGTATCAAAGTTGTATCTATTTCTAGCTGTATCTACTTAGCAATTGTTATTAGATTAGATTAGATTGATTCAACTTTATTGTCATTATGCAGAGTACAAGTACAGAGCTAATGAAATGCAGTTAGCATCTAACCAGAAGTGCAAGAATATAGTGTTCCCCATCGAGGGAGAGACGATGAGTCGATAACGCTTTGGGAACGCATTCTGCGTGAGTGCGTCTGAACCATCCATGTCAACTAGTCCAATGGCGAGAGTGAGCATCAGGAGTGATGTCACGACCAGGAATTGATAAAAACCCCAACCGGAGCAACCGGTGTTAGCTTTCTGTGCCTCAGCAAGCGATCTGTGTCAAACCTGTCTGTCATATTTACTGTTGTCTTGTTCAAAGTTTATATATCATGGCGAAGCAACTATACAAACCGTGTGCTTCTCCCTGCCCGCGTTATTTAACGGGTGGGGATGCACACGAGCTTTGTGTAGTTTGTTTGGGAGTGGAGCATGCGTTATCAGCCTTCGAGGAGACTGATTGCCCGCATTGTGAGAAGCTTTCGCTTCGCATGCTCCGCTCCCGCTTGTCACTCTTTGATGAGAAGAGCGGCGAGCCTCGCGCTCCTCAGGGTGCAGGACCCGCTTCTGCCGAGGCAGAACGGAGAATGCATTCCTGGGGTTCGCAAATGGATCTCTCAGCGGGGTTGGAGACGGGTCCGAGGGCTCTTTCTCCTCCCTTACCTGGGAGATCCATAGCTCAAACTCCGGTGTCGGAAGCCCGCCCCGCGGCTTCTTCCGCCCGGGGAGAGAGCTCATTGCTTCGTTGCTCTAGCTCCGAGGAGTTAGATGTAACGGGCAGTGAAGGTGACACAATCAGGGGGGAAGAGGATTCGCCATCTCTTTCCCCAGCATATGAGGAGTTGGTTGATGTATTAACACGAGCTGTAGATAAGTTACATATATCTTGGCAATCTGATAAACAGAGCGCTCATCCTAAAAGCAAATTAGACGAGCGTTTTCTGTCTTCTAAAACATCTCCTACATCACGGGGTCTCCCTTTTTTCCCTGATTTTCACAGTGAGATGTCTAGATCGTGGAATAAGCCATATTCATCACGTCTTTTCAGCCCTCAAGTGCGCATTTTTTCTGATATAAGAGGGCTGAAAGAAAATGGTTATGAAGCGATGCCCCGGGCGGAACAGACGCTCACAAACTATCTTTCCCCTGATTCAGCGTCATCTATTAAGAACCCGACTTTGCCCACGAAGCCTTTAAAGATCACATCTAATTTAGTGGGTAAAGCTTACACAGCAGCAGGTCAGGCTGGAGCTTGCCTTCACTCGATGACTTTGCTTCAGGCTTATCAGGCTGAGCTGCTGGGGGAGTTAGGTAACAGTGAGGGAGTCACCCGTGACGAAATTCGCGAACTTCGTCGGGCTACGGATTTATCTCTCAGGGTGACTAAAGAAACAGCACGTGCTATTGGTAGATCTATGGCTGCTTTGGTTTCTAAAGAAAGACACCTTTGGCTTAATCTTTCAGATATTAAAGATAAAGATAGATCTTTTCTTTTAGATGCTCCCATTTCTCATGAAGGTCTGTTTGGTGATGCTGTGAATGAAGTGGTTGAAAGATTTCAAGAAAATAAAAAGCAATCTGAAGCTTTTAAAAGTTTTCTCCCACGCCGATCTAATCCTGATGCTGCTGGGCGTGCAAGGCAGCCCCAGCCTTCATGCTCCTCATATCGTGTTTTTCAAAAAGAGAGTGTTGCGTCTCGCGCTCCTCCTCAAAAATCACGGGGACCGAGCCAGCACTCACAGCCAAAGCAATCTAAGCAGAAGCCGGATCTGAGGACCGTTCTTCTCGCTAAGAAAGCTTCGGCTCAGAAGAAAAGGTTCTGACACCAAATGGGTCAGACCTGTGAGGGCAGCCCCAACCGAGACGGTGCGGTGTACACCTCAGTATACGGTGCCTGTCCGGTCTCGGTGCTCTCACGGGGCCGTCCTGCCAACCCCGCCACCCTTGGTGCCTCGGGGCGCAGCGGTCTCCAGCGGGTCTCTGGCGCTGTGTCTCTCAGACGCTGCGTCGGGCTCGCTCCCTCTGAGGGGGGTTCAAGAGCAGTTAGCTCCGGTGGTTCCTGCGTTTCGGCTTCAAGTCCCCGCACTAGCTGTTCTAATTACACCAGAGGCCAGCCTCGAGAGGCTGGTTCCCTTAGTAGAATGTCTGACAGAATGGAAAAGTCTGCCGAATATATCTCAATGGGTCCTGCAGATAGTAGAGAAGGGTTACAGAATCCAGTTCGGTTCCCGTCCCCCTCGCTATAACGGGGTGTTGCTCACAGTAGTGCATCCCGAGCAGGCTCTGGTCATGGAGCAAGAAGTGAAATCTCTTTTAGCGAAAAATGCTATAGAGCAGGTGTATCCTCCCGACAGGGCATCGGGTTTTTACAGCCGTTATTTCATTGTTCCAAAAAAGGATGGAGGGCTGCGTCCCATTTTAGATCTTCGTCTGTTGAATCGTACAGTTCAGAAATTAATATTCAAGATGCTGACACTCAAACAGATCGTGACTCAAATCAGATCCGAGGACTGGTTCGTCACGATAGACCTAAAAGATGCGTACTTCCATATCTCCATCCTCCCTCAGCACAGGAAGTTCCTAAGGTTTTCTTTCGGGGGCAAAGAATACCAGTATCGGGTACTTCCCTTCGGTCTAGCTCTCTCACCCCGCACATTCACGAAATGCGTAGATGCAGCTCTGGCCCCGCTCAGGCTGCAGGGCATACGTATTCTGAATTACTTGGACGACTGGTTGTTTTTAGCGGAATCAGAACAGTTGGCGGTTCGGCATCGAGATGTCGTCCTCGCTCATATGCAGAAGTTGGGTTTGAGGCTCAATTGCAAGAAGAGTGTGCTATCTCCATTACAGAGGACCACTTTTCTTGGGGTGGTATGGGATTCGGTCACGATGCGAGCCGCTCTTTCGCCCGCTCGTGTAGCCAACATCCTCACAGCCACATCAGAGCTAAAGCTAGGCCAGTCACGCACTGCAAAACAGTTCGAGAGATTGTTGGGTCTCATGGCAGCAGCGTCCAATGTGATCCCCTTTGGCCTGCTGGGCATGAGACCTTTACAGTGGTGGCTCAGGACCAGAGGGTTCCCCCGAGGGGAAACCCACTTCGTACGATCAAGATCACGCGGCGGTGTCTCCGCGCCTTGGTCATATGGAGAGAACACTGGTTCCTGTCCCAGGGTCCGGTATTGGGAGCTCTTTGTCATCGGGTTGCCATCTCGACAGATGCTTCCCTTACCGGCTGGGGAGCAGTAATGGAAGGCCGCTCAGCTCAGGGTCTGTGGGAGAGCCATCATCACTCTTGGCACATCAACTGCCTGGAGATGATGGCGGTCTTCAAAGCTTTGAGGCACTTCCTGCCAGACCTGAGGGACCATCATGTGCTGGTCCGCACAGACAATACATCGGTGGTCTCTTACATCAACCGTCAGGGGGGTCTGCGCTCGCGCCCCCTCTGCAAATTAGCGCACCAGATCCTCCTGTGGTCCCTGGGGAAATTACGCTCTCTGAGGGCAATGTATATACCAGGGACTCAGAATATTGAAGCAGACACCCTGTCGAGGCAGGTGCTGAGGTCAGGGGAATGGAGGCTTCACCCCGAGGTGGTGGAGCTCATATGGGAATCTTATGGCCAAGCAGAAGTGGATCTGTTTGCGTCTCAGTACACGATGCACTGTCCACTATGGTTCTCCCTTACTCATCCAGCCCCCCTGGGGTTGGACGCTATGGTACAGACGTGGCCGAGGCTACGTCTGTACGCCTTTCCCCCTGTTGCTCTGCTCCCAGGAGTTCTGGAGAGAGTCCGCCAGGACGGAGTAAGTCTACTTCTCGTAGCTCCACACTGGCCGAGCCGAATCTGGTTTGCGGACCTGATTCATCTCCTCTTTGGGTGTGGCCTCTGAGGGGGCGCAACTCATAGAGAGTGGTCTCTCAACTGAGGTTGTGGAGACCATTCTTATCTCCAGAGCTCCAGCTACGATGAAAATTTATAGACTCAAATGGAATGTTTTTTCTTCTTGGTGTTACCAACATCAGTGTGACCCCGTCCACTGCTCTGTTGGCTCAGTTCTTGAGTTTTTACAGGACGCTTCACTTCTGGTCTATGTCCATCCACCTTAAAAGTTTACGTGGCGGCCATTTCGGCTTTCCACGCCCCAGTGGGTGGTGCATCTCTGGGTCGTGACCCTCTTATCTCTCGTTTCCTTCGTGGCACCTTGAGGCTGAGACCTGCAACTCGTACTAGAGTGCCGGCCTGGGACCTGGCTATAGTTTTAGAAGGCCTTTCTAGGGCTCCTTTTGAACCCCTAGATTCTGTCTCTGAGAAGTTTCTTTCGTTTAAGACTACCTTTCTCCTTGCTATTTCGTCCCTAAAAAGAGTCGGAGACCTTCAGGCTCTCTCGGTTCTCCCACCTGCCTTGAATTTGCACCTGGGATGGTCAAAGCATTTCTCTACCCTAAGCAGGGATACGTCCCTATGGTACCGACCATTGTTCCGAGACCTATTGTTCTGCAGGCTTTCTGTCCTCCCCCTGTTGCATCATCGGACCAGGAAAAGTCTAACCTCTTGTGCCCGGTGCGAGCATTGGACACTTATGTTCATCGGACTTCTTCTTTTCGGAAACCCGATCAGCTGTTTGTTTGTTTCGGGTCACCTAAGATAGGTCTTCCTGCCACTAAACAGACACTTAGTAAGTGGATAGTTGGGGCTATCCTTCTTGCCTATGAGTCTTCTGACCTACCGTGCCCTTTGGGGGTCAGAGCTCATTCTACTAGGAGTATGGCGGCCTCTAGAGCCTTATTATCTGGGGCCTCTCTTCAGGATGTTTGCGATGCGGCAGGCTGGTCCTCGCCACTCACATTCGTCAGGTTTTATAGCATGGACCTTGACGCTACTCCCGGGTCTCAGGTTTTTAATTCTTGAGCCGTTGGTTTTTTCTGGCTGACACTCAGGCACTTGTTATATGGCGGTTTGGGTATTCTCGTTCCCAAAGCGTTATCGACGCATCGTCTCTCCCTCGATGGGGAACGTCTCGGTTACGTCTGTAACCTCGGTTCCCCGAGAAGGGAACGAGACGATGCGTCTCCCTGCCATACTTCCTTCGTTCCTGTGATCGACTTGCTTCGGCACTGTCGAAGCTAACACCGGTTGCTCCGGTTGGGGTTTTTATCAATTCCTGGTCGTGACGTCACTCCTGATGCTCACTCTCGCCATTGGACTAGTTGACATGGATGCTTCAGACGCACTCACGCAGAATGCGTTCCCAAACCGTTATCGACGCATCGTCTCGTTCCGTTCTCGGGGAACCGAGGTTACAGACGTAACCGAGACGTTTTATATACATATAAGTGCAGAGTAAGTGAAGCTATGATTTACAGAATGTTCAGTGGAGTTGCTATATACAGTATTAAGCAGAGTATGTACAGAATATAAATAGGTATGCAATGTGGGGATTATATGCACATTATGAACAGCAGCAATGTAAGAACAGTGGTAATAAATACAGTTGGATGAATGTGCAATAGTATTGTTAAACAATGTATTCTATGCTATGTACAGTATCAACGTTAGATAGTTTACAGTGTGATAGCTTGAACAATGTATAGTCTGTGCAAAATATGAGTAGTGCAAATAAGTGTATGTAAAGTACTGTGACCAGTGCAGTAAGAAAGCAGGTGCAGGTTAGATTGGTGGTGTGGAGTTCAGAAGTGTCATAGCCTTGGGGAAGCAGCTCTTCCTGAGCCTACTAGTGCGAGAGCGTAGGCTCCTGTAACGCCTGCAGGATGGAAGGAGGGTGAAAAGTCCATGGCTAGGGTGAGAGGCATCCTTGATGATGTACCTTGCCCTGCCCAGGCAGTGCTTATGGTAAATGTTCTCAGTGGTCATTAACTGAATGACGGTTATCAGTTGACAGACATCCCAACCTGCAAAAAGTAATTTCAGGGAGGTACCCCCCCCCCCCCCCTCCAAGAAGGAAATACATCTCAGCTGTAGTCACCTTCTCAGTGAGACTTTGCCTATCTGAATGGGAGAACGGAGATATATTAGAGCAGCCTTCCCTGTGCTTACCTTCCCTAACATGTTGTGGTCCCTAACAGATATAAAAGCATAAAATATAATTTCTATAAGCTATAGGCCTATGTAATTATTCGTTAATTATGTTTAAATATGTAGATTACTTTTACTATTTATATCTGCTTATACAATTTATGTAAACTGCTTTTATTTATTTTCCATTGCAACTTTAAACAGGTCTAAGGAGTTTGTTGTTTTCATGTAGCCTTGGCAACTAGCCTGAATAATATGCAGATGAAATTAAACCTGTCAACTCACCTCAACATGCCTTTTGCAATCATATAACCCACCATGGGCAATGCTTGAGCAAGACTGTCATTATGTTTGACACCTATAAGACAGGGGTACACTTTCGTGTAGTCTGCCGTAAAATGTGTCTTATACTTTTTTTGTTTTGTGGCATTCTCCCTCTGCCATGGTGCTCCTGTTTCTAGATAGACATAACTGATAAATTTTGTTCGGGAGTAGAGATAAAAGCCCGCTCACACTGACAATTGATTGGTTGATTTGCAGAAACAGGCCAATCAGGATGCTCTCTGTCTTACATGCGCTTCGCACACACGCACATTAGCACACACACGCAAGGTCTCTCGCTCGAGTCGCTCCCTCTCCCTCTCTGCCGTGCGTGCGCTACACGGTTTGAAACACAGTATCTGTTTCGCATGCGCGCTTTTGCTATCTCGGTCTGGATTCCGGGAGATTTTAACTAATTTGCGGGTCTCAGGGAGCCGCTTTCAATAAGCGGGAGACTCCCGGAACTTCCGGGAGACTTGGGATGTCTGAGTTGAGCAGTTTTCACTACCCGCTGGAGTGCTTTGCGGTCAGATGCAGAGCAATTGCTGTACCACACTTAGATGCAGTTTGTGAGTATGCTCTCAATGCTACAGCTGTAGAATTCAACAAGGATCCTAGGACTCAGGTGAACTTCTAAAGGCTCTGTAAGCAGTAAAGGTGCTGCTGTGCCTTTTTGACCAGGGTGGAGGTGTTTAGGGATCAGGTGAGGACATCAGAGATGTGGATGCCAAGGAACTTGAAACTCGACATATGCTCCACTACTGCTCCGTTGATGTAGATGGGTGTGTGTGCATGACTCCTAGTCTGCCTGAAGTCCACAATGATCTCCTTTGTCTTCTGGGTGTTTAGTTCCAGATTGTTAGTGGCACACCACACAGCCAGGTGCTACACCTCATCCCTGTAGGCTGACTCGTCATCATCTTTGATCAGACCTACCACTGTGGTGTCATCTGCAAATTTGATTGTGGTGTTGGAGCCAGACACAGGAACACAGTCATGGGTGAATAAGGAGTAGAGAATAGGGCTCAGTATGCAGCCCTGTGGAACACTGGTGTTCATGTTGGTGATGGAGGAGGAGAGGTTATCTAACTTAAAAGACTGAAGTCTGTTAGTCAGAAAATCTAGAATCCAGTTGCAGATGGATGTGCTGATTTCAATCTGGCTGAGCTTGGAGATCAGCTTTGAGGGGATTACAGTATTAAATGCAGAACTGAAAATAGTGAAAAGCATTCTCACATGTGTATTTTGATTGTCCAGGTGGGTGAGGGCAGAGTGCAGTGACGTAGAGATGGTGTCCTCTGTTGACCTATTGTGCGATAGGCAAATTGGAATGGGTCTAGTGTAGCAGGGAGACAGAATTTTAAATGGGATGCAACCAGCCTCTCAAAGCACTTGGCAAAGATAGGGGTGAGTGCGACAGGATGGAAGTTGTTAATGACCGAGGCAGTGGAGTGCTTTGGAATTGGCACAATGGTGGAGGTTTTGAAACTAGTGGGGACCGTTGTCTGGGCCAAGGACAGGTTGAAAATGTCAAGACCTCAGCCAGCTGCACCGCACAGGCTTTAACCACATGACCAGGTATTCCATCAGGGCCAGCTGCCTTCCGTGCATTCACCTTACACAGAGTGGAGTAAACATCTGAGGTGGAGCATGTGATAGGCAGTTCATTGGGTTGATGCTCCGTTTTGAGGGAGTTCTCATTATTTGGATCAAAACAAGCATAAAAGTGATTGAGTTTGTCAGGGAGGAAGGGAGAGCTGGAGGGGGCACGGTGTTAAGTGGTGTGTAGTCTGTGATAGTTTGTATGCCTTTCCACATACGCTGGGGGTTTGAAGAATTGAAGTTTACTTCAATCCTCTTTTTGTGTGTGAGTTTGGCCTGGCAGATACCCTTCCTCCTAGCTGAGCTGTAAGCCTCAAGTCACCTTTATTTATATAATGCTTTAAACAAAAAAGATTGCGTCAAAGCAACTGAACAACATTAATTAGGAAAACAGTGTGTCAATAATGCAAAATGACAGTTAAAGGCAGTTCATCGTTGAATTCACTGATGTCATAATCTCATTTCAGTTTAAAAAGTATCTGTGCAATCATTTGCAATCAAGTCAACGATATTGCTGTAAATGAAGTGTCCCCAACTAAGCAAGCCAGAGGCGACAACGGCAAGGAACCAAAACTCCATCAGTGACAGAATAGAGAAAAAATCTTGGGAGAAACCAGGCTCAGTTGGGGGGGCAGTTCTCCTTTGACCAGACGAAACCAGCAGTTCAGTTCTAGGTTGCAGCAAAGTCAGATTGTGCAGAAGAATCATCCGTTTCCTGTGGTCTTGACCCAGGAGTCATCTGAGACAAGGTCTTTACAGGGGATCTGTATCTGGGGCTCATCTGGATATCCTGGTCTCCGCTGTCTTTCAGGGCTGTAGAGGTCCTTTCTAGGTGCTGACCCACCATCTGGTCTGGATACGTACTGGATCCAGGTGACTACAGTGACCCTCTGATCTGGATACAGGCTGGATCTGGTGGCTACGGTGACCTCGGAATAAGAGAGAAACAGACTAATATTAGCATAGATGCCATTCTTCTAATGATGTAGCAAGTACATCAGGTGTTATGGGAAGTGTTCCCTGTTCCTGTTTACCTAATTAATGCAGCCTAAAAATACTTTAACGGATTTGGATATTAGAAGCATATTAGTGTGTTATGTGTAAGCCAGGTTAAAGAGAAGGGTTTTTAATCTAGATTTAAACTGCAAGAGTGTGTCTGCCTCCTGAACAATGTTAGGTAGATTAGGCGCTAAATAGGAATAGGATCTGCCACCCGCAGTTGATTTTGATATTCTAGGTATTATCAAATTGCCTGAGTTTTGAGAAAGCAGCGGACGTGGAGGATTATAATGTAACAAGAGCTCGTTCAAATACTGAGGTGCTAAATCATTCAGGGCTTCATAAGTAAAAAAGCAATATTTTAAAATCTATACATTGTTTGATAGGGAGCCATTGCAGTGTTGACAGGACCGGGCTAATATGGTCATACTTCCTGGTTCTAGTAAGAACTCTAGCTGCTGCATTTTGGACTAAGTGGAGTTTGTTTACTAAGCGTGCAGAACAACCACCCAATAAAGCGTTACAATAATCTAACATTGAGGTCATAAATGCATGGATTGACATTTCTGCATTTGACATTGATAGCATAGGCTGTAATTTAGATATATTTTTGAGATGGAAAAATGCAGTTTTACAAATGCTAGAAATGTGGCTTTCTAAGGAAAGATTGCTATCAAATAGCACACCTAGGTTCCTAACTGATGACGAAGAATTGACAGAACAACCATCAAGTCTTTTACTGCGTTCTAAGTTATTACATGCAGAGTTTTTAAGTCCAATAATTAACACCTCAGTTTTTTCAGAATTTCAGAAATCATACAGATTTTATATCGACTATGCATTCCGCTAAGAAATGTCGGGCTGAGTATCATCAGCATAACAGTGAAAGCTAACACCATGTTTCCTGATGATATCTCCCAAGGGTAACATGTAAAGCGTGAAAAGTAACAGCCCTAGTACTGAGCCTTGAGGTACTCCATAATGCACTTGTGATCGATATGATACCTCTTCATTCACTGCTACGAACTGATGGCGGTCATATAAGTATGAATTAAACCATGCTAATGCACTTCCATTAATGCCAACAAAGTGTTCTAGTCTATGCAAAATTATTTTGTGTTCAATAGTTTCGAACGCAGCACTAAGATCCAAAAGCACTAATAGAGAGATACAACCACAATCAGATGATAAGAGCAGGTCATTTGTAACTCTAAGGAGAGCAGTCTCAGTACTATGATATGGTCTAAATCGTGACTGGAAATCTTTACAGATACCATTTTTCTCTAAGAAGGAATATAATTGTGAGGATACTACCTTTTCTAGTATCTTGGATAGAAAAGAGAGATTCGTGATCGGCCTATAAATAACTAGTTCTTTGGGGTAAAGTTGGGTTTTTTATTTATTTTTTATTTATTTATTTATTTTTGATGAGAGGCTTAATAACAGTCAGTTTGAAGGTTTTGGGGACATACCCTAATGATAATGAGGAATTTATAATAGTGAAAAGAGGATAAATGACTTCTGGAAGCACCTCTTTTAGGAGTGTAGATGGAATAGGGTCTAACATACATGTTGTTGGTTTAGATGTTTTAATAAGTTTATACAATTCTTCCTTTCCTATAGTAGAGAATGAGTGGAACATGGCTCTCGGCCCCGCCCCACTCATCACAGTCAACACCTGTTGATGCTTTATTTTTCATTAATTTAACCCCTGTATTGAATAAATACCTGGGGTTATGTTTATTTTCTTCTAAATGAGATGAAAAGTAATCAGCTCTAGCAGTTTTTAATTCTTTTATGTAGGTTAGGTTACTTTCCCGCCAAGCAATACGAATTCCCTCTAGTTTTGTTTTCCTCCAGCTGCGCTCCATTTTCCGGGCTGCTCTCTTTAGGGTGTGAGTGTGCTCATTATACAGACTGTTTTCCTTAACCTTCCTTAAGAGTAAAGGAGCAACTGTATTTAAAATGCAAGAAAAGAGAGAGTCATTAGTTTCTTTTACATCATCAAGTTGTTCTGAGGTTTTGGATATGCTAATGAATTCGGATACATCAGGAAGATTACTTACAAAGCAGTCTTTTGTGGTAGAATTTATGGTTCTTCCATACTTGTAACAAGAAGTAGAATTTACAGTTTAAGCTAAATGAAGTTTGCACAAAACTAAATAATGATCAGAGATATCATTGCTTGGCTGCATAATTTCAAAACCCTCAACATCAATTCCATGTGACAGTATTAAATCTAGAGTATGATTTCAACAATGAGTAGGTCCTGAGACGTGTTGTCTAACCCCAATAGAGTTCAGAATGTCTATAAATTCTGATCCCAATGCATCTTTTTCACTATCAACATAGATATTAAAATCACCAACAATTAAAACTTTATCTGAAGCCAGCACTAACTCGGATGTAAAATCAGCAAACTCTTTAATAAAATATGTTTGGTGCCCTGGTGGACAGTATACAGTAGCCAGTACAAACATCACTTTATGCTTGTCATTAACATTTGTTTCTCTGGATAATGTTATATGAAGCACCATTAGCTTAAATGAGTTATACTTAAAGCCTGCCCTCTGAAAATTCCTGAAAACATTATGAATTGAAGCAACACCTCCCCCTTTGGCCGTGGCTCCTGTGTATAATAGTAATCTTGGAGGGTAGACTCATTTAAAATAAAGTAATCATCAGGTTTTAGCCAGGTTTCTGTCAAACAGAGCACATCTATATTATGATCAGCGATCATATTATTTAGAAAAAGTGCTTTCATAGAAAGGGACCTGATATTCAATAAGCCAAGCTTTATCATTTGTTTATCTGTATTGCATCTGTTTTTCATTTGTTGTACCTCAATTAAATTGTTACTCTAAAATTGGTTTGGACTTTTTTTGTATTTTCTAGTTCGGAGAACAGACAGAGTCTCTATAGTGTGATATCTTGGTGAAAGAGTCTCTTTGTGCTGAGAATTAACTGACCTCTTTGACGAGAGGAGGCTAGCAGACAGTCGGTTTAGCCAGTCTGTCTGCTTCCTGACCTGGGCCCCAGTTAGTTAAGTACAAACTCTAAGACTATGTGCCATATTTCTAGAGAGAAGAGCGGCACCACACCAGGAGGGATGAAGACCATCTTGTGATTGTCAGACACAAGACGGGAACACAGAGGTAGGTGAACGTGTAGCAGTATTTATTGTGACAGAGGTTTTAGACACAGGTGAAGTAACAGGAATAGTCTTGACACGAAGAAGGTTGGAACTTAGCTCTGGTTGTGATGGAAGTAGATGACAGAATCAGAAGGTGGCACAGAGGAACTGACGATGAAGGAACAATGGGTATCCAGGGGAGCAACAATGATAGCGAGGGTTTAGGTAAGTACATGTGGGTCAATGCTAGATCAGACGAGGAGTGAGGGGAAGTGATGGTCCTTATATGAGAGCCTGGTGATGATGGACAGATGTTCAGAATTCTGGTGATTGTGAACGAGTAGACGTGGCATGTGTAGAGGGTGTAGGCTGTGACTCCGTGACAGTGATGAGTGGGGCAGGGCCGAGAGCCGTGGGAAATGAGCGACACCTGCTCCACTCACCAGTCTCGAGTCCCACGGAGGAGATCGGAATAATACAAAAGAGGAGCGACGGCAGGGAAGGACTTTATTTTGTGTTTTGTTTTTTGTTTTTCTCCGTCATCGCGGATGGCAGCAGGCTCCGGCACCCTGGTGAACGGCGCTGACTCCTCCACTCCTTCACGGACGGCAGCCGCCCCTCCACATCACGGGTGGCCGGCAGCAAGTTTGTCTGTCCCCGGCAACTCACTCCAGCCCACCGCCTCGAGCGTCCACTGCGCCAGACTATGACCTGCTCAATGGCACCGCGGATTCACCCCAGCGGAGAGGGATCTTCGGCAGCGTGTCCCTGCTTCCTCCCGGGTTTCGGCACCAGTGTAACAGAGTACAAACTTCACAATCACAGGAAGAAGGAGGCGGGAACCGGCGGACATTTAAATGAAAACTTTAATAATAAAATAAACACAAAACGGCGCGACAGCCCCTCGCGGACGAGGCACAAACAAAACCAAACACAAAATAAAGCCTAGGTCTGGTCCTCTCTCGTCCTTCACTGTCGTCGCTCCTCTTTTGTATCCTTCCAACCTCCTCCGTGAGACTCGAGACAGGTGAATGGAGCAGGTGTCGCTCATTTCCCAATCACTCCACCAGCCTCGCACTGTTTACACGGCTCTCGGCCGCGCCACTCTTCACACATCTCTTTTCAACAGGTCAGGTCTGCCCCAAAAGCTTGTCCAATTGTCTATGAAACTTTTGTTATTCTGCTAGCACCACTAAGACATCCAGCCATTGAGTGATGACAATCTGCTATGCATCTTATCACCACGGTAAGCAGGGAGGGGACCAGAGCATATTAGAGTGTGTGACATCGTGCTTGCAAGTTTACACACTTTAATATTATTTTAAGTGATCTCCGACTGGCGAAGTCGAACATCATTAGGCCTAAAAAAAACATTTGTTTGGTTCCGGTTTCCGACCGACCCTGTCAATTTATGTGCGACCCAAATTTATTTTATGAGACTGGGGAAGAACGGTCTTTCACACATCGTTAATTAAATTACAGTTTCCTTTAAATGCTGTTTTACACTTAAGTAATCCGTTAAAAACCATTAAGTATTGCATCAAAACCCTTTAACTGTCAATTCCTAAAGTGAGCTATAACTTAAGGTTAGGAAATCGTAACATTAAGAGAAACACGGGGGTAGGGGGGAGTCAACAATATATCGCGGAACAGAGAGGGCACTGACAACATGCTGACAGACAGGACATTAACATTACCAGCTTACTTTTAATATGAAACAAAGTCTCATTTGGTTATTTCACCTTTCAAATGTGGTCATTTTTTAAAGAAATGTAAACAATAAATACCGTTTTGTGGCTCTTGAATGTGTCGAACAGATCGCTGTAAGTTAGATCATCAGTTAAAAACTAACTGATCGTCTCTTGCTTCTAGTTAATTTATAGCATCAAAATCAAATAAACCACATAAATGAACATAACAAAGAATGTTGTTTGACTACAAAAAGATGTCTGTACACTCCGTTTTTCAAGTTCAAATCCTCCATGTTAATCTACTATGAGATCGCCTGTCAAACTCCCGCGAAGGCTTTTTGTGTGTGTGTGTGCGTTTTGTGTGTCTATGGCAACAACAGACTTTAAACGGGAATACAGAATCACTGTCGTAAAAGTACCGGTACACACATTTAAAATCAGCGCGCGCGCGTGTGTGTGTGTGTGTGTGTAAAACTGCCACTGGAGAAAAAAATAAATAAATAAAAAAAAAAAATCCCTACCGACCAATGACCTCAACTGACAACCAACCGGAACCAAACTTTTTTTTTTTTAGGCCTTAGTGCCAGCGTGAATAATAATCTTACTATATTTACGTTTAGCATTAGCCAGCACTTTTAAATTTGCCAAGATGTCTTGCGCTCTGGCTCCCGGTAAACATTGGACTATGGTGGCTGGGGTTTCTATATTCATGTTCCATACAATAGAATCGCCAATAACTAGAGCACTTTCATCAGGTTTCTCAGTGGGTGCATCACTGAGTGGGGAGAACCTGTTTAATGTTTTGATCGGAACAGAAGAGCTGTGTTTTGACCTGTGACTATGCATCCCAGTTGCCCTGCTGCAGAGGCCCTGTTCCTGGAACCGAACAATGTACAGGACTCCCTGAGCTAGACGCATCCAAAGCCGTATCTAGAGCCCTCACATTCTTTCTGTCCTCAATTAAAGTTTGCATGCGTGTCTCTAATTTTAAAATCTTCACTGTCAGCCTAACTATTTCCCTGCATTTATTACATGTGAATCTTCTTTATCACAGACAGAGATAGATAAACTATACATGTGGCAAGCAGTGCAAATAACAATAGCAGTAGAAGCCATTACTTCATTACCGCTCTGCCCACACACCTGTTGATGTGCTCTAGAACAGAGTTGCTGTAATTGTCAATGTTGATCTGAGAGTTTTGTGGTGGCATGGGCAGCAAACTCACTCCAGTCTGTGTGCTGGAATTGATGTTGAAGAGTGCAGTCAGCACCTTCCAGCCAGATTTGAACAGTTCTTAATTTAGGTTTCACACATTTGATGACCAGTGTATACTTGGGGAGCAGGAACAAAGAGAGGTGGTCAGACTGAACCAGGTGGGGGAGGGATGCAACTTTGTAGGAATCAGTCACATTGGTATATATGTGGTTCAATGTTTTATGTCTCCTTGATTAAATTTAGGGTGAATTGATCTTAAAGTGCAGTGATTAAAGTCCCCAGCAACAATAAAGGCCCCATCTGGGTGCAAGGTTTGTAATTTGCTAATAGCAGCCCAAAGTTCTTTCATAGCCACATTAGCATTAGCATTCGGCGCTACTCTTCCGGTCGAGCAGTTCCGGTCGGTGCGAGTGATCCGCTTGTTCGCTGTAATCTCTGTAGCTCCGTCGGGAGTTCGCTGAAGTCAAAAGGATGATCTAAAACTATGTTGGAACACCGAATGTTGATGTCCAAAAGTGACTGTTTACTGTAGCTGTAGTTCTCATAACTGAATCGGGCGAACACACAGGAAATAACCAGGTAAATTAACACTATTTTCTAAAATCTGGTAATACCCCAAGCATCGTGATGTATTCGAGCATCCATCTTGTCATTATGGTTATGGTTTCCAAACAAATTTTTGGCATCTCTTTGTTTCATTGACAGATGTTGCATCAAGAGGCCATGATGCTGTGTCCTTACTACATGCAACGAAATGCCGCAACACATGATAAAAAGTATATTTACCATGTTATATAGAGATTTGGTCCTGACAAGCAAAATTTCTGATTTAGAAACTGTTTCTATTTTCATGATACTATGGCTGGTACAAAAACATGCAAGCAAGTATAGGTACTTATGTGCTATACTCAAATTTAAAAGTGTCTAATGTGAGTTTTCAATATAATTTTTTGTGACCTTATAGCCATGCTAAAAACAATAAAAGTGTCTGTGTAAGTGCTTCCGAAACCTCCTGCGGAAAGGATGGGGCTTCTGCAATGTTCCTGTTCTGATTGGAAGAGCTATATTTTCCCAGTGTTATTCAATCTCACTGATTGGGTAGTGCTATGACAGCGGTCACTGGCCTTCTTGTGGCGAGCCCCGGCCTACACAAAAAAAGGGGCATAGGTGGCTCACAGAGGGCACTGGAAGGGGCAGAATCCATGGCACTTTGTTAGGGATTCCAAATTCATTGGTGACCAACTGGCCAGAATGGTCATTTGTCACCAAGGGATTCACCACCTGAAGACCCCAGAACACATGGAGGCAGCGCACGACTTAAAATTTTAAAAAGTACTGTACTTTCAGCAATGTATAGAACTATTTGTTTTGTGTAATAAATAAATAAATATTTTCAGGGACAAAAAATAAACATAGAAGGATGTTGTGTGTAAAATTTTAACACTTCATTAAAACAATTAAAATAAAAAATAACAATTTACTTAATAACTTATCTTTTACTTGCATGTAAATATGCAAAAAAATAAAAAAATAGATAAATAAGTGCTGAAACTATCAGGCTCATTTAAAAAAAAAAATACACTACAAAAATGAATAACGTATACAACTTATTAATTTCATTTTTAACTTACAGTATATCACAAAGAAAGAAGTAACCTAACATAAAGTAGGTTGTTTCATTAACAATGTGACATAAAAAAATAAAAAAAGAATATTAAAATATTATAATGTACCCATTTTTTTCCACTGTTTTTTTCATGTCTAATAAAGAATGGCTAAAAATATATTTGTTAACCATTCTCTCAATAAGAGAAAACAGCCTCGACATTATCTCCTGTTCTCTTCTCTCCTCCATCTCTAAAGCATGACTGTTAAAAACAACACCACAATGAATATCAGAAAAATTTGTCTATTAACTTTGTATTTTTTTTAAGTCTTTCCCCTGCAGGCTCATTTTCTCGAGAATAGTCCTAAAACAAGAGAAAATGGAAACACTTATGAAAAAAAGAAAATATATAAAGACAGGTTTAAAATCTTAACATTAAAAAATATGACTAACCTGGACATGCATACAAATTACTGAAGTGCTAAAGTTTGGTTAAAATATTTGTAGACATATCTTGTATGGCAGCACTACAAAAACACAACAAAGGGTAAGACCATTGCCTTATATAGTGGTTGTGACAAGCCTATCTTTTTATTTATCTGGAAGGATCTGGAATAATGAGTGGCGGGGGCTCCATTTTGTCAACACTTGCAGGTCATACTGTCCTTTCACTTTACTGAAGCATGTTCTTGACAGTACAAAGACATACGAAAGTCTCATTTAAAGAAACAGAAATCCCTGAATCCACCTTAGGTCTCTGGCCCACCAATTGCCTTATGTATAAGCACCATCCCTAGGAGTACAAAATGCTCACCATTAGTAAATTATACCAGGTCATTGTCAGTCAATAATTAGGATTCATCTTCCCTTATACAACTAGAGCAATGATACTAATCCAACAACCGAGGTTTATACCAAGGCAATGGGATAATTCCTGATGAATTTCTGTAAAACTGGCTTTAGTTATTAATTTTTAGACAAACTCAGTCCCTTTCCACTATTTCCTTTACCAGATGCCATGTGACACCAGATATGGACAATTGTTCTGTTGCACAAGAGATACATGCATTCTGTGATACATTAGTAAAAAAAAACAAAAAAAAAGAAAAAAAAACATTTGGTGCAGTCTCATATCTAAGACCAGGGAAAAGCTAAGGAAAGATACATCTTTCCTTCTTGCTCGATTAAGTGTTGCACACTAGAAACAGTTCATCGTTCCAAAGCTCTACCTCTGTGCTACATTCTGTGGGGCCAAGTTATCAGAACTGCTAAGGAAAGAACTTACCCTTGATTATTGTCAAACCACCAAAAGAAGAAATAAGAACAGAAACAACAGCTCTCATGTATTAGCGGTATGTGGACTCAGCTAAGAATCCTGCCGATGACCTGATAAAGGGTACGACTCTTGAATAACTGTCCAGTCCAAGCCTATGGAGTAATGGAACCCACTTACTGATAAAGTGCTATTAACAGTTCCTGTGACAATTAACATTTTCCCAGTGGCGAAATTAAATGTTTTATGCCCTCAATGTAGTTAATTCCAATATACAAAATGATGTCAGTCAATTTACCACCTAATAGTAATTACTGGAAGCTACTCCACAATGTTAATTTCATACAAGCAGAAATATTTTGGTGGAGATCAACTTGATGTGGCAAATCAACTCGATAATTTCTTTGAAGGCTTTCAGTGGCTGAAACACATTAAACACGTTCTTTCTAAAAGTAGACTGTACAGCTTGTGTCCAGAGTTGGACAAAGAACTAGACATCTTTCAGCTTGTAAGAAGACCAAATGTCTTGGCTGAAATCAGAAGGAAATGTTGGATTCTCTGTGGTTGTGAAGCCATCCGCAATCACCAGTTCCAATGTACAAACTGCCATAAATGGATAAACAAACCAGAAGCCCCACAAATGTCAAACTTTATCCATAAATTTCAATATCCAAGCCTGCATTTTACTTCATGGGAATGGATTGCTTCTGGCTTTTTTTCGTTAAGATTGAATGGAGAGTAGAAAATAGATGAGTGGATCATTTGAATTCCAATACACAAATTCCTGATGCCAGCCAGTTTACTACCTACAAAGAATTATTGGAAGCTACTCTACAATGTTCTCATGTTCATTTCATACAAGCAGAAACGTTACAGTGGACAGCATATCAGCAGGATAGTTCCTTTGAAGACTGCAAGTGCCTGAAACATAGTAAATCCCTTGCTTTTAGCAGTAGACCACTCAGTTTATGTTCAGAGTTTACTTTATGGAAATTGATTGCTTTTGGTCCTTTTCCATTAGCATTGAATGGGGAGTAGAAAAAAGGTGAGTGGATCATTTGAATTCCAGTTCACAAATCCCTGATGCTGGCAGTTTGTGTTAAAGTGCCAGAAGCACAGTATATGGAGAGACAAACCAGAAGCCCTATAAATGTCAAAATTTCCAGAAGCTTGGGCTGCAGCTATTCAAGCCTGCATTTTACTCCATAGAACTGTATTGCTTCTAGCCCTTTTCTGTTAAGATTGGACAGAGAGTAGAAAAAAAGACAATTTGCAAATGTCTAACAACCAGATTTGTCAAATTAGACATACTGGATTGACATGGATTGGTTCCTCGTGGCATTTAGGAAATGTGTGGTTTATAAAGGAACTCCTTTAGAGATGTGGCCTGACGTTTACATATATCTGACGATTTTATCCAAAGCAACTTACACTTGCTATATATGTCAGAGGTCGCAGGCCTCAGGACCAACTAGGGGTTAAGTGTCTTGCTCAGCGACACATTGGTGTCTCACAGTGGATTCGAACCCGGGTCACTCACACCAATGGCATGTGTCTTATCCACTGCGCCAACAACACCCCTGATCAAGGGACCAACTTGAAAAGTGAGAGAGAGTTGTATGATGCATTCAAAGGGATGTCACTGTTTCTAAGTGATCCGAATCATTTAGCCTTATGCATTTGAATAGTGTTGCCCTGTTTAGCGATGCCATACTGCATTGTATTTAGTTTAAAAATGATTAATTTATTGTATTTTTATTTAACACACTCATATGTCTGACTACATTTTGCATGACTCAAATATTTCAGCCACCTTGTATTTGAACTCATAACTGTAAGACCTATATGCAATGGTGTGCTGATTACCATTGTTACTAAAGATGAAGTACATAGGTTTTTAACCAGTCAACATCCTGTTCTGCCTACACTGGAAACTCTGACAAAAAGTATTTCTCACATATGCTGTTGTGTTCGTTTGTTGTAATAGATTGTTTCCAACTATATAGATTTGTCAAAGTCAAAGTCAAAGTCACCTTTATTTATATAGCGCTTTAAACAAAATACATTGCGTCAAAGCAACTGAACAACATTCATTAGGAAAGCAGTGTTAATAATGCAAAATGATAGTTAAAGGCAGTTCATCATTGAATTCAGTTATGTCATCTCTGTTCAGTTTAAATAGTGTCTGTGCATTTATTTGCAATCAAGTCAATGATATCGCTGTAGATGAAGTGACCCCAACTAAGCAAGCCAGAGGCGACAGCGGCAAGGAACAGAAACTCCATCGGTGACAGAATGGAGAAAAAAACCTTGGGAGAAACCAGGCTCAGTTGGGGGGGCAGTTCTCCTCTGACCAGACGAAACCAGTAGTTCAGTTCCAGGCTGCAGCAAAGTCAGATTGTGCAGAAGAATCATCTGTTTCCTGTGGTCTTGCCCTGGTGCTCCTCTGAGACAAGGTCTTTACAGGGGATCTGTTTTTTTTTACTTTCATCCTTGAAATGGCATGTTTATGCTGAAGTAATAATAATAATAATAATAATAATAAATTAACAGAGAGCACAAGAATGATACCTGAAAGTCTGTACGAAATTTATATGCTTCTAGGGATTTTAGGGAATCCTTTAAGTTATTTTCCCTCAAAATTGGCTCAAACATGCCTGAGCTGAGCTGTCTCTGAAATTATCTTCTTTTAGGTTCCATGTACAACCATTTTTTGGATCCTGTAAAATAAACATGGGTATGGGTTTGTCATAAATAGGAGGCAGGTCAGAGTGCATCTGCATGCTATGTAATTTCAATCTAACAATTACTGTTCAGAAATTAATGAATTATTTAAACAATGCATGCAAGGGCATTTCAGCATCAATAACCTAGCCCACAGATTAGGCACAAGCACAGTCTGCTCTCCAAGTCTCCCTCCTCTACAGGACGGGAACAGTAGTTTTATCCGGTCTATCCACTAATTTGGAACACCTGTTAGTCCTTGTTAACCACAGACTTTCCCTTACCATTTGAGTCTCCCACCATCACTATGAAATAAGTCCACCTGGTCTCATAGTGGCTGTTTTATGGCTGCTATGGTTACCACAGAGAGGCAACTGTGGTTGAACCTCACAGGGATGAAGGACAGAGACTGGGTGTTTCTCCTTGATTCCAGTATTTGGTGGCTCCATCTCTTTCACATGTGGTACATATGGTACAGTCACGGTTCAGGACACCAAAGATGTAATGTCCCCCATCAAAACAAATTGTCAAAACTAGAGCCCTTTACAGAGAGTATGACAGAATGGAAATTACTGTCAAATATTTCTTCTTAGGTCCTTAAGACCATAGAAAAGGGCTGCAGAATACAGTTTGCATTCACCATGTTTCTAAGGCATGGTCTTCACTACTGTGAAACTGAAACAAGGGCATTTGTTGAAACAGGAATTGTAACCTCTACTGGACAAAGGGGCCATAAAACATGTTTCCCTCTGGTTCCCAAAAAAAGATGAGGGGTCGTGTCCAATTTTGGATCTTCGTGGGTCCTACCACTACCTAAAAACATACAAAATGCTGACAACCAAAATGATTGTATCTCAGATCCAACCCAGGGATTGATTCATTACAATCGACCTCAAGGATGCATAATTTGATGTAGAAATATTTCCACAACACAGAATGTTTCTGAGTTTCACTTTCGGTGACAATGCTAACCTGTAATGGGTTCTTCAGTTCACCCTGCACATATACAAAATGTATGGATCACAATGCGGGCACAGCTTTCTCCTGCACATTGAATCCATTTTATACAACCTAAAGAACAACAAGCTAGGATAGAAAGTTACTGTCCATTACTTTAAAAAAAGTTCTAGGTCTCATGGCGTCTGCATCCACAGTGATACTTTAGGCCTCCTGCAAAAGAGACTGTTTCAGGTGTGGCCCAAAGGGCCAATTCCCAGAGACAGATAAGGGTTACGCACTGGGGGCTTCATACCCATTCTATGTTCAGACCCTGGTTTCTGACTTTGGGTTCCATTCTAGGTGTGTGTTGTCATCACAAGATATTAATTACAGACGATTCCCTCATGGGCTATGATCTTAAATGGCAATCCAGCCCAAGCGATCTCGAAAGGTGATTTTCTCAACTGGCACATCTGCTGCCTGGGAAGGATGGTTGTATTTCAGGCCCTGAAATACTTCCTCCATCAGTTAAGGGGCTACCATCTTGTGCGGGTGGACAACACTGTGGTAGTTACATAACGGTGGTACTACATGCTTGCATTTTCTTGAGTCAACATCCCAAAGTCATGTTTTGTTTGTGCATACACACTGCACAGCCTTGAGGGGTTATTGAACATGATGCAGCGCAGGGGTTCTGTGAGCACCACTGTGAGTTTGTGTCTTGACTTTAGAAAACTCAGAAATTCGAGTTTACATTACACAATTCTGACAGATTGCAAGGGAAAAAAGTCAGAACTGTGAGACTAAAAAGTTGTAGTGGAAAGAGGCATCTGTAGTTTTCTTTTCTAGCCAAATAACCTTTTTACTCTCGTTCAGCACTAGGTGAGTGTTTTGAACCTTATACTGTATATCATCCTATTTTGACTTGTGAAAAAAAAAAAGATTATCTGAAAATGTATAGACAAGAGAGTGCTTGGTAGCTTTGAAATAAGCCACAAATTTGCCCTAAAAAAGACCCATGGGTAAAAGGAGCCAAACAGCAGCTCCTCAGGACTGAGGGTTTCCTGGTGGGCAGAGGTCAGATTCTTAATTTTACCTTCAGAGCCCTGTGGAGATGGGGTCACAAGCGTTGCTTGGACCCTCTTATCATGGAGGGGCGAGCAATCCCATGCCATTTCACTTTCCTTGATTGAGATTTACAGCTTCACAGCTTGCAGAAAGAAAAATGAAGAGAGAAGAGAGGCACTTTTCATTAGTATTCTGCCTGAGAGAGGCCACTAAGTCCTTGGGAGGGCTTTCTGCTCTGATGTGAATGACAAACTGAAATCAAAAAGCAAAGTCAGACACACCGAACACTTATATCTGCCTGACAAAACTAACAGTAGAAGAGAGGACAAGAATGAAAGAGAAAAAGAAGAAGAAACAGGAAAAAGCAAAGAAAGCAATCACAAGGTTTGACTTAACAACTGCTGTTAAATTTATCCTGGTTACCAGATATTGTAGGAGTGGTTCAGCCAAAAATAAAAATAAAAATCCATCATGTTATTCCAAACCAGGAAGTATTTTTACAGCTTTTACACTGTTGGGATTATAGCTCTCATTATAAGAAAACTGATTAAAGACATTCTTGGTAAAGTCAAATTGCTGCCTAGTTAAGGGTCTGCTTGTAACTGCATAAGCTTTTTACTCCGTTCACAATTTATTTAAACTTCACAGAGGGAGAAAGGCAACAAATAAACACTACCCAGGCTCATTTGAAATAAATGCTTCTACTTATATTTCTGCAACACTTTTAATCTTTTTTATGCAAAGTACAATTTACAGGATCAGAGTTACAGTTACTCACAATTACTTGTACAATATTATGACTTTAAAAAAAACGACATGACGTGACATGCTGCGAGCATTAGCACCACACATACAGCTTCATATTTATGGGTTTCCTAACTTGGTAGGTTAATTTGGTAGCTCACGTGATACAGTGCTGCAATAAAAATAAAATAATGTAATGTAATAACAATGTGATCATGGTCTCATGTTTACAACACATTTCTTTCTTTGTGTTGTGAGTATTTGCAGTGCGTTTCTTTATTTGTTTGTGTTGTAAGTATTTGCAGTGCGTTTCTTTATTTGTTTGTGTTGTAAGTATTTGCAGTGCGTTTCTTTATTTGTTTGTGTTGTGAGCATCTGCAGTGCATTTCTTTATTTGTTTGTGTTGTGAGCATTTGCAGCACATTTATTTGTTTGAGTTGTGAGTATTTGCAACGTTTTTTTAATTTGTTTTTGTTGTGAGTATATGCTGCAAGTTTCTTTGTGTTGTATTTGCAGCGCGTTTCTTTCTTTGTTTGTGTTGTGAGTATTTGCAGTGGGTTTCTTTATTTGTTTGTGTTTTATTTGCAAAGTATCCATTTTTTTGTTGTTGTATTTGCAGCATGTTTTTTTATTTGTTTGTGTTGTCAGCATTTGCAGCATCTGCTGTCAAACTGATGAAGATGTTTTCTTAATTTGCCGGTGCTTTTTCTATTTGCATGTGTTTTCTATAGTTGCATGGTGTTGAGCTCTCTCGGTCACCGTACTTACTGGACAGTTCACTTTGAAACTGGTGCGAAACGTACATTATATCTGTGTTCTAGAAATGTCATCACAAGCATGCATAAACAACACTAAATGCCAATCAGCTTTCCACCTGCAGTCAGATGCAAACAGTCGTCCAGTGTTGCAAAGTATTTGAGTCAATGTAATCAGTGAATGTACTTAAAGGCCGGGTCACACCAAGTGGAAGGAGGTCGTCGGTGAGCGTCTGTTGGGCTAGTTTAGTTTGTTTGATGTGTTCCACATTATGGCTCTCGCTGGGCTCACATCGATGGCAGTTTCCCCATCGGTGGTGTTTGTGCCATCTGGGAGAGTGAGAAGTCTAACAGGAGGTTCAGTTTAGCGCATAAGTCAGTGCATAAAGATTTAAATATAAAATAATGAAAACTAGTGAATAAATAGAGGTGGCTTTGACAGAAGGCTGTTCTAACATTACATGTTTCCCAAACAATCCGATATGTGGATATTTTCATAATAACATGAGCCAATTAAAATGAAGAAAGCATCAACATAACTGAAATTCAAAATTGTAAGCAAGCGTTGCTTTTGTTTACATTTCAGTATGTGTTATGTGATGCAATTGCTTATTGAGTTTTACATGCTTTTTACAGCAGTTTATTTATGCTACAAAAGAAGTGACATCATCATCTAAAAGGCACTAAAGGTACTAGATCTTGATCGTTTTGCCCATACTTACTCAAACTTGTCAACAAAGCTACTTTATTGTAAGCAGCTAAGAAGAATGTGATCTATATTTCATAAAAATCACAAGTATGTTTCGGCGAGTGAAGAACAAATTTATACTCGTGTTATTTATTAGGTAAAATCTCTGACAGAAAACATGTTGAAGCTGCTCTGATAACAATTTTCTCCGTCCTCTAGGAAAGCAATGACATACTCAAAACATCCAGAAGTGTGGGCTTATTCGGTGGAAATGTATGTATACTCTCTGGATCTATCGCGCATTTGTTGTTAATCAAGATGAACACATGGCTGAGAACTTTTTAAAGGAGATTAGTGTACTAACAGTATTTCCTTCTTGAGTCCTTGAGCTCAACTGAGACTACGGTGTTTGTAGATGTGGAGGCTGTTTCGTTTTGAGGCCTTGATTCATTTCAATATTGAGGTGTTCCATATTATTGAGTTGTTAATCTTATTGTCAAATGATTCCTCTCTTCAGAAATAATATGTTTCTTGTTTTCAATTTCCTTGTTGAGGCCTAGTGGATATTTTGAGGCTACATTCAGAATAAGTAAAAAACTTAAATTATTGTTATAATCAGATACTATAAGGGCCCTATCATACACCCAGCGCAATGTGACGCAAGGCGCAACGCAAGTGTGTTTGCTAGTTTCAGTCCGGCGCTGTTCTCATTTTCCCGTCCAGCGTCAGGTCGTTTAATTAGCAAATGCATTTGCATGCCCATGAGCGTGCTGGTCTAAAAAGAGGTGTGTTCAGGTGCATTGCTGGCGTATTGTTATTTTAAGGAGCTGAAAATAGACTGCGCCATAGACCAACTCAAACCTGGTCTAAAGTCTGGCGCAATGTTTTTTCTTTGTTATTTAAAGAGTGTGTTATTATAGGCGCATTAATAACATGCTTACACGCTGCTTATTAAACACAGGGATGCACAGCAGCACACAAACATGCCAAATATAAAAAAAAAATTAATGGATTGCAATGCATAAGATTCTTTTGTAGGGTAATTAAATATAAAAAAGCATACATGTGTAACCCACTAGAATGTAATTGTAGTATGTTGTGGGTTATATTCTTTTATTCTTTGTGTTTGTTTAATTTAGCCTCTCATTCAGAGCTAAAATGTTAAAGGAGTCTAACGCTTCATATTTCAGAGTCACAATATATGCGTGCTTGTCCCTTTAAGAATGCCGTGCTTTGTAGCAAGGTAGATGGGTGTGTACATGGGAAAAACGTGGTTTTGCCCTACAACTTAGGTTGTTTGTATTTTCATTGGTTTAAAAGTATTAAGACCCTCCCTCCCGGGAAAATGGAGAATTTTGAGTGGTTAAGAGGGAGAGGAAGAGAGTTGGGGCGCAGCAGAGGAAGAGAGCTGATCAGACCGATCTGAGCTAACGATTGCAGTAATTGGAGTTAATTACTCGGTAAACCATCGTATTAATACTTTGGAAGTGTTGATAGTGTGTGTGTGTGTGTTAAACACGGGTTAAGTTTATTACATCGTTTGGTTTTGTATTCTCCGTGTATGTTTACCGTCACCGCGGTTACGTCATTCGCTCGAAAACAGCGGCTGTACAGACTGTGCTTACAGTTATCCTAAAAATAACTTAAAAGAAGAATAGAAAGACAGAAATCAACGTGTTTGGTCGTGTGATTGGACCGAGGAAGACCAGATAGCGTCCCAGATCACCGTGAGGTCTGGGATTCCTCTGGCTGCGATGGAGTGTGACACACATCGGCCGACAGGGACAACGCAGGAGGAGGATCTGCTGGAGGCCTGACACGGGACCCTCGATCGATCACGGGTTTGCATCGCACACTAAGTTAAGGTATATTGTTGATTTTATTTGTGCTCAGGAGAGTGAAGAGGCCAATTTTCAGTTTCTCTGGCCGCCACGAACACGAGCTACGATTCAGGCCTGCAACGGGTTGTGTTTTGAATGACTGTGTGTGTGTGGGCCCACAAGTGTTTAAATTCAGTTTATACAGTGTTATTCAGCGCGCTTAGAAATTGCAAACATCTACAGTGATTATTGTGGTACTTTCGTTTTCAAGTGTTACTTGCTCAATTAATTCAGTGTAGCCTATTTGACATTTTTGGTCATTTCAGAAATTCAGTCATCTGTAACCTTTCCCATTGAGCTTAAATTTGTATCAAATTTGATATTTATTTGATTGTTTAACTACTTCAAAGCTTTATTTTGTTTATCCATTTCATACTTCCCAATCTTTTATTTGAAATTTAAGTAAATCCTTTACATTTTTCTACTTATTCTACATGTTTTTCTTTACTCAAAAGGTTTTCATAAGAGCCAGTAAAGGTGCAGAATAGCCACTTTATTAGAGTAACTTTCTAATATACATTAGTTCAGTCAGTGACTCCAGGGGGGCCTATAATACAACATCTCTTAGGGCACTAGATTATTGAACCTGGTGCTGCCCCTTACTAATCTATTATAAAAAGAGGTAGGGGCGCTACACAAAGTGGGGGCTCGTCCGGGATTCTCCCTCTGGTAGGTCGCTGATGAGTTCCTGAAAAAAAAAGACAGATCGGAACAACTCAACCCAAGCACTTCTCACCATCACATTCAAAGTTACTGAAACGTGGTCAGACAGCTATCATGGCTTTGAAAATGGACCCCAGTCTACAAGCAGAGTTAATCAGCTGGTGCGAAGAAGCTGGCATTGATGAGAGTCATGCATTAATGTTGATAAATGTACCTGTTCACACAGACATTGCTGCAATTGAAGAGGTAATGGAAGCTGTGAAGGTCTTAGGAAGAGTTCGTGTCCGAGACACACGAGAAGGACCAACCTCGCGTTTTCTTCTGGTGTTATGTGAATGCAAACAGGCCATTGACCTCACGCATCTACCTCCGGAAGTGTCACCAGGAGAACAGAAAGAGTCATGGGCCATCATTGCAGTCCAGCCCATGGAATCCAAAATTGACACTGATTCTGGAGGCTTTACAGAACGACTTGCTAAGTTTCTGATGGAAGAAGGTAAGTCACTTGGTGACGTACAAACTTTGCTCACTCCCCGCAGCACAACAGACAGTTCTCCTGAGTCCATCATACGTGCTGTGGGAGATATCCTGGAAAAGACCGTAAAGCATCCCACTGACACCAATACATACCGACGCCTGCGCACGTATTCAGCTGTAGTTATTACCCCCCCAGGAGAGGAGATTATGGAAACTTGGATGGAACAAGCGAGGCTGATGATAACAGAGTGTGAATGCTCCGAAAAAGAAAAACAACGGTGAATTGTAGAAAGTCTCAAGGGACCTGCATTGGAGATCATCAGAGCTGTCCGGTTTTCCAATCCTGAGGCGAGTGCACTACAATACTTGGAAGCATTAGAGAGCACCTTCGGATCATCAGAATCTGGTGAGGACTTGTATTTCAAGTTTCGTCTCATGCGCCAGAGCACTGGAGAGACCCTCTCTGAATTCCTGAGAAGGATAGAAAAGATGCTCAGCAAAGTAGTAGAACGTGATGGAGTGCACCCAGGACTCGTTGATAAGGTACGGATTGAACAGCTTATTCGTGGAGCAGTGAACTCCGACATGATGTTGCTCCAGCTGCGGCTAAGAGAAAGAAACTCCACCCACCTTCTTTTCTGAGTCTGCTGAAGGAGATACGTGAGGCAGAGGAGTGTGAAGCATCCCGCCACCGAATGTCTGGTAAAATACAGTGAGGACGAAAGAGCCAGCATCTCTGTCATCCAAGAACTAAAGGTTGAGATTCGAGAGTTGAGAACACAGATATGTGGAAGTGAGTCTAAAACAGTGGCAACTTCCTCCCTGTTAATTAAACCTAAAGAAAAACAGAGGAAGACAATTCTGAAGTCCAAGATTTACGAAAACAGATTCAGCACCTACAGCAACAGTTGGCCAGTATGAGTGTCATCTCTACTAACCACTCACCTCCAGTTCCAGAGCCGTGCCCAAAATTCTCTGTTGCTTTGTCCCTGAAAAGCAAATCAGCCAGAACAAAAGATGATTATTTCTGCTACAGGTGTGGAGAGGACCGCCATATCGCGACAAAGTGTCAAGCTCCTCCCAACTCAGAACAAGTCATTCAAAAGCTGATCCGTTCTCTAAGGCAAGCAAAGAGTGAGAGGTATGAGGCTGATGACAACAATAACAGAAAGACACAGAACCAAGCCTGTTTCTCAAAAAAAAAGTCAGACAGACATATATGAAGCCAGCAGTCTTCCAAAAGGCCTAGTTGGACCAGCCTCAACTGTGGATGTGAAGCTTAATGGACATTTGTGTCAAGCCCTGTTAGACACCGGATCGCAGGTGACAATTGTGTTTGACAGCTGGTTTTCAAAAAATCTCCCAGATGTGCCTATTCACCCATTGACTGGATTGTCAATATGGGGGCTCAGTTCTTCCAGTTACTCATAAAAGGGGTATATAGTCGTTGACGCCACTTTTCCTGCTTCTGTTACTGGCGTGGAAGAATCACTGTCCATTCTGGCTCTTGCATGTCCTGATCCTCAAGGTCCTCCTCAAGTACCGGTTATAATTGGAACCAACGCCAGTTTCTTCAACCGACTTGCTGCACTCAGTCAGGTTAATGAGAAACCCAGGGTTGCCCATGCTTTGAGAATCCAGACCGGACAGGCTGCTATTCAACTGCCTCAGCCACAAATAACAGAGAAACGTCCTGACAAGCCTGAAGCAAAAGTCTGGTGGATAGGACCTGGAGACTGTGTCGTTCCATCCAGAGGGAAAGTACAAGTCATCTGTCAAATGGAGATTGACAAGCCGTTGACAAAAGAGATCTTTGTGATAGATGCTCCTGAGGAGGGCAGTCTTCCAGCTGGAACATTCATAACGCCTGTAGTACTTCCGTCTTCAGCCATAGATGGGAAAAACACCCAAGTCCTGGTTCATAACGAAATATCAAAGGATATATCCATTCCTGCTGGCACAGTGATGGCCAATGTGTATCTCACTGACACAATTGCAGTGCCTTCTGGAAGTTTCCACAGCTCCAAAGTAATCGATCCAAGTCTGTTTAATTTCAGTGAGTCATCTATTCCTAAGGCATGGGAACTGAGACTGCGTCAGAAGTTGTCAACAAGAGGTGATGTATTTTCTACCAGTGAGTGGGATTAGCTTATGGAGTTGAGCATCACATAAGACTGAATGATCAAAAACCCTTCAGAGAGCGCTCCAGACGCATAGCACCGGCGGACATCGAGGATGTGCGACGCCATATTAAAGATCTGTTAGCGGCTGGAATAATTAAGGAGTCCGTACGGCTCTCCCATCGTAATTGCACGAAAGAAGAGTGGGGCGATCAGGATGTGCATTGACTACCGAACTCTGAATGCTCGTACCATCCCAGATCAGTACACCACCCCACGGATCGATGACGCATTGGACTGCTTGGCTTGTAGTAAGTGGTTCTCTGTGCTGGACCTCCGTAGTGGTTATTATCAAATCGCCATGGCAGAGGAGGATAAAGAGAAGACCGCTTTCATCTGCCCTCTTGGTTTCTTTCAGTTTGAGCGAATGCCCCAAGTGATCACTGGAGCTCCCGCCACTTTCCAGCGGCTAATGGATAAAGCTGTTGGGGACATGCACCTTCTCCAAGTAATAGTCTACCTTGATGACATCATCGTGTTTGGACGCACTCTTGAAGAACACGAAGAGAGGCTATTAAAAGTCCTAGACCATCTGTAAGAGAGTGGCCTGAAAGTCTCGATTGACAAGTGTCAATTCTGTCAGTCCCAAGTCCTTACGTGGGGCACATTGTGTCAGCTGCTGGAGTATCGCCAGACCCAGCCAAGATCGAAGCTGTAACACGCTGGAAAATGCCCACCGACCTAAAGTCACTGAGGTCGTTTCTTGGGTTTTGTGGCTTTTACCGGAGATTCATAAAGGACTACTCCGCAATCGTAATTCCATTGACAGAGCTCACCAAAGGGTACCCACCGACGTCTGGCCTAAACAGGAAAGCAGTAGATAGCAAGAAATATTACAAAGAGTCGGAGCCATTCGGGGAGCGTTGGGACGACCACTGTACAGCAGCTTTCCGTAAAATTATTTACTGTCTCACCCATGCTCCAGTACTTGCTTTCGGCGACCACACAAGACCTTACGTCCTGCATGTGGACGCCAGTCTGAGCGGCCTTGGCGCCGTGTTGATTCAGGAGCATCCTGGTGGGCTCAGGCCCGTAGCCTATGCCAGTCGAAAACTGAGTGCTTCCGAGTGACGTTACCCCATTCATCAGCTTGAGTTCCTGGCGCTTAAATGGGCCGTTGTGGATAAGTTCCACGATTACCTGTATGGCGCCCAGTTTGTAGTAAAAACAGACAACAATCCACTTACCTATGTGTTGTCAAGTGCAAAGTTGAGTGCAACAGGTCATTGTTGGTTAGCAGCATTAGCTACATACAACTTCAGCTTGCAGTACAAGCCAGGAAAGCACAACATTGATGCAGATGCACTGTCGCGCTACCCCTATGAATCAACTGATTGTGCTGAATGGAAGGAAATTCCAAAGTCAGGGGTAAAAGCCATTTGTCAGCTGGCTGGTGTTCCTGAAAGGGACGAGTCATCATCCAGACTAGTGGATCATTTGGGTGCCCCTCCCCAGAGTGTTCCAGAGGCATTCGATTGTCCCACTGCATTGTGTTTGGGTCACTACGAACAGCTAACTAATGATGAGTTGAGGCTAGCTCAAGAAGAGGATCCTGTAGTAGGATCTAAGACTCCAAAGGTCTTAGCAATGTCCTTGTCATCACGGACCATTTCACCCGCTACGCTCAAGCGTTCGTAGCCAAAGACCAAAAAGCTTTAACTGTCGCCAAGATATTGTGTGAAAAATTCTTCATCCACTACGGCTTACCTTCCCGTATCCACTCTGATCAGGGCAGGGATTTTGAGAGTGGTCTCATAAAAGAACTGCTAAGCATGCTGAGAATCAGAAAATCTAGAACGTCTCCTTACCACCCTCAGGGGGACCCTCAGCCTGAAAGATTTAACCGAACGCTGCTTTCCATGCTTGGTACTCTGAATCCTGTGGAGAAAAGCAGATGGAGTCAACATATTCACCGTTTAGTACACGCCTACAACTGTACTAGGAATGAAGCCACCGGGTACTCGCCATATTATCTTCTGTATGGAAGGGAGGCTCGTCTGACGGTGGATGTGTGTTTCAGGACTTCACCTGATGGGAAGGGAGCTGGTAGCCATCGCCAATATGTGGAGCGAATGAAGTCAGAGTTACAGAGAGCGTATCAGTTGGCCACTGAAACTGCCCAGAAAAGTCAACAGAGTAACAAACGCTTGTATGACAGACATGTGACACACCAGACCTTGGCTGTAGGAGATCGTGTGCTGATAAGAAATCTGGCATTGACTGGAAAACAGAAACTTGCCGACAAATGGAATTCTGTACCCTACCTGGTGGTAGAGAAGTTGAAGAACTTACCTGTATACCGCCTGAAACCTGAATCCGGAATGGGAAATGTGAGAACACTACACCGAGACCATCTCTTACCTATTGGGGAAAATATAAGGTTGTCCGATCCTGAAGAGCCAAGGAAGGTGTCTGCGTACACGGAGACCAGGACAGGATCTGTGGAAAGAAAACAGAGGAGAGGAGTAAGAGGAAGGAATATATACATGGCAGGAAGTGAATTGAGGAATGAATCTGAAAGTGAAGAGGATGACCTGTGGTATTACTGCCCGGATAGGGTAGAGAGACCGTCCAGGACAGAGATTGAGGCACAGGATGGGTCTGCTGTGGAGGAGGAAACAGTTTGCCGTGGAGGTGAAGTGGATAGACCCCATGCAGAAGCTGCAGAGCCGACGTTCACTGAAGAAGGCCATGGAGAACTACCAAGTCAGAATCCAGTAGAAACCAGAAATCCTGGTTTAGAAGAGGGAGATCCCGGAGCACATAATTCTACCAGAGAGGTAGTTGAAACTAGCCATTCCCGCCCCAGAAGAAACATAAGACCCGTTGTCAAATTGAGCTATGATAGTTTAGGCCGGCCCACTAACCGACCTTTAACCCTGGTTCATAGAAGCATGATCATAAATATTGAGGGTGGGAGAGAATCAGAGGATGTAGCACAGTGTGGTGTCACCCTATGGCACAGTGTACTCTGTGTGCTGAAGTAAGTGCTCGTAAAGAACCCAGAGTTACCGTTAAAGTGTAGCGTTACACTCTCATGGGGTCATGAGAGGTTTAGAAGGGGGAGCATGTAACCCACTAGAATGTAATTGTAGTATGTTGTGGGTTATATTCTTTTATTCTTTGTGTTTGTTTAATTTAGCCTCTCATTCAGAGCTAAAATGTTAATGGAATCTAACGCTTCATATTTCAGAGTCACAATATATGTGTGCTTGTCCCGTTAAGAATGCCGTGCTTTGTAGCAAGGTAGATGGGTGTGTACATGGGGAAAAATGTGGTTTTGCCCTACAAGTTAGGTTGTTTGTATTTTTATTGGTTTAAAAGTATTAAGACCCTCCCTCCCGGGAAAATGGAGAATTTTGAGTTGTTAAGAGGGAGAGGAAGAGAGTTGGGGCGCAGCAGAGGAAGAGAGCTGATCAGACCGATCTGAGCTAACGATTGCAGTAATTGGAGTTAATTACTCGATAAACCATCGTATTAATACTTTGGAAGGGTTGATAGTGTGTGTGTGTGTGTGTTAAACACGGGTTAAGTTTATTACATCGTTTGGTTTTGTATTCTCCATGTATGTTTACCGTCACCGTGGTTACGTCATTCGCACGAAAACAGCGGTTGTACAGACTGTGCTTACAGTTATCCTAAAAATAACTTAAAAGAAGAATAGAAAGACAGAAATCAACGTGTTTGGTCGTGTGATTGGACCAAGGAAGACCAGATAGCGTCCCAGATCACCGTGAGGTCTGGGATTCCTCTGGCGGCATTGGAGTGTGACACACATCGGCTGACAGGGACAACGCAGGAGGAGGATCTGCCGGAGGCCTGACACGGGACCCTCGATCGATCACGGGTATGCATCGCACACTAAGTTAAGGTATATTGTTGATTTTATTTGTGGTCAGGAGAGTGAAGAGGCTAATTTTCAGTTTCTCTGGCCACCACGAACACGAGCTACGATTCAGGCCTGCAACGGGTTGTGTTTTGAATGACTGTGTGTGTGTGGGCCCACAAGTGTTTAAATTCAGTTTATACAGTGTTATTCAGCGCGCTTAGAAATTGCAAACATCTACAGTGATTATTGTGGTACTTTCGTTTTCAAGTGTTACTTGCTCAATTAATTCAGTGTAGCCTATTTGACATTTTTGGTCATTTCAGAAATTCAGTCATCTGTAACCTTTCCCATTGAGCTTAAATTTGTATCAAATTTGATATTTATTTGATTGTTTAACTACTTCAAAGCTTTATTTTGTTTATCCATTTCATACTTCCCAATCTTTTATTTGAAATTTAAGTAAATCCTTTACATTTTTCTACTTATTCTACATGTTTTTCTTTACTCAAAAGGTTTTCATAAGAGCCAGTAAAGGTGCAGAATAGCCACTTTATTAGAGTAACTTTCTAATATACATTAGTTCAGTCAGTGACTCCAGGGGGGCCTATAATACAACATCTCTTAGGGCACTAGATTATTGAACCTGGTGCTGCCCCTTACTAATCTATTATAAAAAGAGGTAGGGGGCGCTACACATGTCATAATGGATAGTCATCGCATGTATCAGAATTATCTATTTGCTCGAAACACAAGCAGCTCCGTTTCATCTCAGAGACGCGTTATGTCTTTGCGCTTGCCAAATTCCACCGTGTAAATAGCAAATCCGTCATGGCAGGAGCGCAACTGGCGCTTAAAGGGAACGGAAGATGAGATTCTGATTGGTTTATTGCACGTTACGCCCAAAAACACCCATTACTCATTAAGAGAAAGAGGACAACCCGTTTAGACCATGTGTCCGCGTGCGCCAACCATTTTACCGTAGATTTGGACACGCCCTGAGTGCACCTGCGCCGTGCACTTTACACTTTACATATATATATATATATATATATACATATGACTTTGACTTTGATAGATATTCAAATACAAAATCATCATCATGCGATTATACACACACACATACATACATATATATATATATATGTGTGTGTGTGTGTGTGTGTGTGTATAATCGCATGATGATGATTTTGTATTTGTATTTGCAGCACTATTATAAATTTGTTCAGTGTGTCAGTATTTGTTGCAGGTAATAAAAATCTAATTCAGGATTAAGTGAAGCATTAATTCACAGGATACTAGAACTAGCAAAACACAAACAGACGAACACAACAATATCAAATAACTGATATTACTGATAATACTGATAATAACAAAGTCAAAGAACTGAGGAAAAACACAGGAATTGAATACAGACCAAACCTATTAACACAATGACTCATAAAAAATAAACTGAAAACTTGGTCAAATAACCAAAACAAAAAACCCTAAACAGAAACAAAACATACACTATCCATATGTATGTTACTTTTGATCAATTTAATGCATTCTTGCTGTTTAAAAATATTTATTCATTCATTCATTCATGCATGTACATATTAGGCGCAGACACAGAAATTATGTTTGTTACCAACAGAGTAAACTACAATCAATTTCTCACATTTGATAGTTTGAGTATTTCTTGCAAAATATGTTTTTGATTCCTTTTTACTGACATAAGCTGCTCTTACTGCTGGACCGTGACCTCACATTATAATGAAAATGCTCCAATAAATGAAGGACGTGTGTAAGAAGGGCCGAGTAAATGGTCAAGTTAGTTCTAATTGCTTTCTAAGAAACCCATTTCCGCTGATGTAGCCAGTCATCTGCACCTGCCCACATCAGAGATCTGAGTATTATCTGCACAATGAGTCCGTCTCGAATCACTGACAATCATTCACTTGCTGAGATTGGAATTCATCGGAATCAGTTATTGCAGTGGTAATGGGAGACGAAAAAAAAAAGCAGCTAATTCAGAAATGCATGTCAGGGCCTCTCAGTTTAAATGTTACATTTGATGTTTAATTTTACATTTTCAGTCCAACTAGTAACAGTCCAGTTAAATAGCCATGACGAAGACGATAACTGATGTTCACTGAATAGATACATCTGTTAATAATTTGAATAATTAAATAAAAATCCTTCACACAATGATATAATTTCAGTTACTCATATACAAATGGTGACATCTAATTGGTTTTAGTGAAAAAGAAAATAATTAAACATCACTAAACCAACATTTTCAGGTTACCACCATTTACAGTGTACATATGTACAATTGTTTTTTTTTTTTTATCTAAAAAATTCCACAAAAAAAAGTATTCCTGAACATTTGTATGATGCACCAAGTGTGGTCTGATGAATTTATAGACGATGTCCTATGTAAAGTGTGATTGTTACACTTTAATGCCTGTTGCATTATGTCTGCTGAAATATAAGTCCTTCATCACATTGATCACATAATATATAGTCCAATATTCGAAACCACAAACTGATTTTATGCATAAACTTAACATTCCATTCCAACAAGTTCATTCTATTTCATGGTGAAATGCACCTGAAATTTTGTGGAAAACAGAAAACACCTTTCACGGACAAAATCCACCCAGCATATCACAAAATACATGTTGTGAAGAAAATATGAAAATATTAATTTCATGCATTATGTATTTTGTTGACTACAGAGCCTGTGTAGACCACAAAATGTATTTTGTCCATGTTGTCCTTTTGTGACATTTATTTAGACTTTGCATGTCGAAATCATACATTTTGTGAATGACATGCATTTCACTCACAAAAGTGTTTTTTTTTACCACAAAGTGCATTTTGTTCTATGTGTATCTCTATAAAAATTCACAGTGTAGTTGGAGATGAAATAAAACAAATAACTATAACTATAACTATATATATATATATATATATATATTGTAATTTAATTTTAAAAATGTATATTCTAGATTCATTGCACAAAAACATAAATATTTGAAGAGGATTTTTTTTTCTGATAGTTATGACTTACAGCTTAGGAAAATTAAGATTCAGTATCTCAAAAAATTTGAATATTCCATTTTGAGCTTGATTAGACTGATTCATTTAGAGTATAAATACTGGGTATCTCCTGGGCTAGTTTAGAACATGCAACCACAATTATGAGAAAGACACCATCCACAAGGAGGGCAAGCCACAGAAGGTCAGTGCTGAAAGGGCTGCTGTTCACAGAGTGCTGTATCAAAATATATTCATTAAAAGTTGACTGGAAGGAAAAAGTGTGGTAGGAAAAGATGCACAAGTAACAAAGATTACCACAGCCTTGGGAAGATTGTCAGGAAAAGCCGATTAAAGAATTTGGGAGAGCTTCACAAAGAGTGGACTGAATCCTGAGTCAGCACATTAAGTCACCACACTCAGACGTCTTCAAGAAAAGGGCTACAGCTTTCACATTCTTAGAACAAAGTCACTCCTGAACCAGATAAAAAGTCAGAAGCATTTCACCTGGGGTAAGGAGAAAAAGAACTGGACTGTTGCTCAGTGGTCCACAGTCCACAGTGGTTAGCATTTCATTTGGAAATCAAGGTCTGGAATCTGGAGGAAGACTGGAGAGGCACAGAATCCAAAGTCGAATGTGAAGTTTCTGAAGTCAGTGATGATTTGGGGTGCTGTGATGTCTGCTGGTGTCGGTCCATTGTATTTTATCAACTCAAAAGTCAATGCAGCCATCTACCAGGAGATTTTGAAGCAATTTATGCTTCCATCTGTTGGCAAGCTTTATGGAGATGCTACTTTCATTTTGCTGAAGCACTTTAGCACCTGCCCACAATGCCAAAACTACTTCCAAGTGGTCTGATGACAGTGAAAGTGACGTGGCATACAGCCATGTATGGTGATCCATATTTAGAATTTATGCTCTGCACTAACCCATCCAAAGTTGACACACACAGAAGTGAACACACACACACACACACACCGTGGGCAGCCATTTATGCTGCGGCGCCAGAGGAGCAGTAGTGCTCGTTCACTCGCGTGCCTCGCCCACTCCTAACTAGTGATGGGAAGTTTGGATCATTTTACCGACTTGGACCTTTGAGTCTCGTTCAGCAAAATGAATGAATCTTTTTTCGAGTCATTTCGTTCATTTTTATCAAAATATGATTCAAATGTTACTTGTTACTTCCCTAACATCTCTACTAGTAGACCTACTTACACAAACGTTGATCACACTACAAACAATGCAAAACTATAATGCTATAAGAAACAGAAATATGAATGAATTGTTTACCAGGGTCTTCAGTTTATGATTAGTATCTGACAAGTCTTCGGATGTGAGTCATTCTTTCATCACATGACAGTCCCACAATAACATAACAATTAACATTTACAGATGAAAAATATACCTGTCACATGTCAGTTATTCCCTTGGGGAAAACACAACGCATTAAACAGTGCAGATATATTCGCTTTGTCATAGTGGATCGATTTGATCCTAGATCGACATTAAAGGCTGCTTAAGAATAAGCATGCACAAATTAGTGAGATTGTTTGAATTTATTGTATTGAATTTTATTTATTAATTTTATATTAATAAATCGTTTTTTTTTTCACCAATGCAAGTATGTTAGAAACGATTCATCGTGATACAAATTACAACTTGTGTCCAATGCAAACTTTTTAATCCAATGCATCGAGCGAATCAGGGAATCTTCCCATCCCTACTATCCACTCATAGTGCATGGTGCACTACACAAATAGTGTGAACTCATTTTGACAGTGTACTATTCTGGACATGCCTCCCCTAATGCACTGCCAGCAGCAGCTCCTCTCACATGCCACAGAAGCCATGGATAATCCACAGCAGTCAAATACCATCAGTTTTCCAGCATCCCAGGAGCTGTGACATCACAGGCCCCGGGCTGCTCTCTCATTCAGGAGGAAATTGAATCGCCCGCCCGCTGACAAATTTATCATGAAATGATGTTAGTGTATACAAGACACAATCAATAATGTGTTAGCAGAAAAATACTCACCATGGAATGCTAAAATGCTTTTGAGACCTAGTTAAAGCAGAGAGAAGTTACTTTTATTTTATTTATTTATTTTTTTTTTGTTATGTTATTGTTGCATCCCAAGTTGCCTACTACTGTTATACCCTAAAAGCATGTTCTCTAATCGTGAAAGAAAGTAGATACTTTAAACTGTGCAGCAGAATAGTAGGCAAACTGTTGTTACCATTTCATAATTGCAGCCTGTCGTATAGTTACATGCATTATGTTACTATGAAGCGGTCTGTCACAGTTATTATCCTCATTTCCAATGGGTTGAGAGCAATATCATCTGTTAGAGTGTTCAAGAATCCACATTTACCAATATACCAGAACTAGTAGACTATCCTTGACTTCTGTTATACACTTCTAAACATGCTTCAATTTAGGACACACTTTTTTTTATCTCACATATATTTAGGACGGATAGTGTTTTATGTAAATTGGGTTGCAGGGCTACATGCTGCTCCCAAATCTTAAATCCACAGTGACTGAACAATATCAGCTGTGGAGTAGATCAGTACACAACAACAGATCACACACTGTCTGATCACTGACTAGCTGATGCATATTGTATGCAAAACAAAATAAAAATAAAAATTACTAATTGCTTGGCTTCTATGCAAATTGCAGCAGTGGAAGAGGATGATACAGATCACAGATGATATCCATAATCTTTTAGAGACTGTCAGCATATTCCATTTTGTTTTTGGAGTTTGTTTGTTTTTATGCAGGATAAAATAAAGATAAAACCTGCATTTAATATTTTTGGTGATGCCACTGAATTAATTTGACAGACATTGATGATACTTTCCATGTTTCTGTTTTCCTAATCTTCCCTTGAATTGTAGACTAATAGAAATCATAAATAAATAGAGTTGCAGAGTAGAGTTGTACTCATTTATGTGGTGTACAGTATGAATTTGTGGACTGGAGCTTATAAAACAATGCATACATTTGTGTATGTAATTTAGAATTTCCATAAGCATTTGTGCAATGTTTTGAAACTATTTTTACTATTTAATTAGCCCTGTCCTTCCATTATAAAAGATGAGAACTAATGTGATGTTTTAAATAAATGCCGCAATATGCATGTTTGAGAAAAAAATTGAAAATGTTAGCTTTTGGATTATTATTATTATTGTTGTTGTTGGTGTTATTATTATTATTATTATTCTGCCCATTATAAAGAAATAATAAAAAAGGATGAGAGCATATAAGTTGCTGGTTCATCATTTTAGCAAACAAACCCCTATCATTTCCACATACTCTCCGATCGCATTCTTATAGATACCACTGCAGGCAATTTCCCAGCATGTCAGAGCATCCTCTACAAATCCTCTCTGACTGAGGTGTATGGAATTACACCATCATGTCAAAGCATATGAGAGATAAGTCATCCACGAGCAGAGGACAAGAACCAATATCCAATCACAACTGCAAGGGATTTAGGGACATTTCTCCCAATGCCATCTCTCCCTGCAGAAGACTGCACATATGGTCAATAGACAAGGGATAGTTAAATATTTTGCTATATCATTGCAATTAAAGAATTCAGTGAATTTAGAGGACACATCTGTTTACACTGAATAAGTTACTTCAAACGTGAACTTGAATATATGAAGCAAATTCTACATTTGTACTCAAGCATTCAAGCATAAAGAAATAAGAACTAATAATCATGCTAGAAATTTAGTGAACCTTTAAGAGTGTTCTGTATATTTATTTATTTTTAAATTGAGACCAGATCTTCATTTAAGTCCTGTTACTAGACAAAGAGAATCCAATTAAACACACCATGCCATATCATACCATCCATGAAAATACCGGTATCATTTTTTACAAATTAATGGAATGCATAGTCAAAATAAAACCTGGATAAGGAGTAATTTCTTACTGCTAAATTCTAAAACAAAAAAACTATAAAAACAGAGGTGTTGATTACAAGACCTTAAAACTCTGCTTGTAATTACCTAGAACACTGTCTAAGACTTGATGGCTGCTCTGTCAATACTTCGTCATCAGTTAGGAACCTAGGTGTGCTATTTGATCGCAATCTTTCCTTAGAAAACCACATTTCTAGCATTAGTATAACTGCATTTTTCCATCTAAAAATATATATCTAAATTATAATCTATGCTCTCAGTGTCAAATGCAGAAATTTTAATTCATGCGTGCATTACCTCTAGGTGAGATTATTGTAATGCTTTATTGGTTGTTCTGTACGCTTAATAAACAAACTCCAGCTAGTCTAAAATGCAGCAGAACCAGGAAGTATGACCATATTAGCCCGGTCCTGTCAACACTTCACTGGCTCCATATCAAACATCGTATAGATTTTAAAATATTGCTTATTACTTATAAAGCCCTGAATGGTTTAGCACCTCATTATTTGAATGAGCTCCTGTTACATTATAATCCTCTACTTCCACTGCATTCTCAAAACTCAGGCAATTTGATAATACATAGCATATCAAAATCAACTGCGGGCGATAGATCCTTTTCCTATTTAGCGCCCATCCTCTGCAACATCCTCTAACATTGTTCGGGAGGCAGAAACACTCTGTCAATTTAAATCTAGATTAAAGACCCATCTCTTTAACCTGGCATACACATAACACAATAAAATTGCTTGGTAGCGCACCTGGTACAGTGCTGTGTTTGCTATGAAACATGAGTCATGATTAAAAAGGCTTAAGCAAGCTTCAGTTTTGACTCATATGTTACCTAATTTTACCAGTTAGGTGTAGGGAGGCATTAATGTAGATTGTTTGTTATAAATGTGACAAAGCATTGATGTTTTGGTGCATTGATGTTTTAACATCAGACTTTTCCTTTCCAAACACAAATTTTATTACGTTAGTTGTTTTACATTTCATGGCTGTTTGAAAATGACTCAGTTCATCTGTTTCGGACAGCACTTTTATTACGGTGGTGGCTGGGGGTGAAACACAAAAAGCAACATAATACAATTTTGCAAAAATGTTGCCACAAGCAAGTTTATCCAATTCCAATGAACCTGGGTTGCATTATCTTTTGTATTCCTGTACTTAACATATTGCTAGCTTTACCCCAAAGCAATTTAAATTTAGATTAAAAAAATATATTTAGCAATTTAGAGGAACGTAGCCTTAATACATATTTAAAAACTTACCCCAGATGTCTAGAAGTGCTAAGAACTGGTTACATTATTAATACCATGCTGAAAATGGAGTGCTGGATCCAGAGTTTGAGCACGACTCTTACTTTTAGGATAAATAGAACTAAATATTGCTTTTTCTGTCAATTTTGGGACCAAAATTATATATATATATATATATATATATACACACACACAAAACCGATTCCAAAAAAGTTGGGACACTGTACAAATTGTGAATAAAAACAGAATGCAATGATGTGGAAGTTTCAAATTTCAACATAGATGACATATCAAAATGTATCATTTTAAGGAAAAAATTTTGATTTTAAATTTCATGGCATTAACACATCTAAAAAATGGCATCCCCTCTTCTTTTTATAACAGTCTGCAAATGTCTGGAGACTGAGGAGACAAGCTGCTCAAGTTTAGGAATAGGATTTTTTCCCCCATTCTTGTCTAAAACAGGCTTCTAGTTACTCAACTGTCTTAGGTCTTCTTTGTCGCATCTTCCTCTTTATGATGGGCCAAATGTTTTCTATGGGTGAAAGATCTGGACTGCAGGCTGACCATTTCAGTACCCAGACCCTTCTTCTGCTCATCCATGATGTTGTAATTGATGCAGTATATGGTCTGGCATTGTCATGTTGGAAAATGCAAGGTCTTCCCTGAAAGAGACGATGTCTGGATGGGAGCATATGTTGTTCTAGAACCTGGATATACCTTTCAGCATTGATGGTGCCTTTCCAGATGTGTAAGCTGCCCATGCCACACACACTCATGCAACCCCATACCATCAGAGATGCAGGCTTCTGAACTGAGCGCTGATAACAACTTGGGTTGTCCTTGTCCCCTTTAGTCTGGATGACATGGCGTCCCAGTTTTCCAAAAAGAACTTCAAATTTTGATTCATCTGAAACAGAACAGTTTTCCACTTTGCCACAGTCCATTTTAAATGAGCCTTGGCCCAGAGAAAACACCTGCGCTTCTGGATCATGTTTAGATATGGCTTCTTTTTTGACCTATATAGTTTTAGCCAGCAAAGGCGAATGTCACGGTGGATTGTGTTCACTGACAATGTTTTCTGGAAGTATTCCTGAGCCCATGTTGTGATTTCCATTACAGTAGCATTCCTGTATGTGATGCAGTGCCGTCCAAGGGCCCGAGGGTCACGGGCATCCATTATGGTTGTCCGGCCTTGACCCTTACGCACAAAGATTGTTCCAGATTATTATTATTTATTATTATTACATAATTCATATACATAAATTAGTGACAAAAGTGGAAGTGTGTTCTGCGTGTGTGATAAATTGTGCCACAGCATAATCCCAGGACTCAGGAAAACACATATTTCCTTGTGTTCTTTAGATGATTTGTTTGTGTGCTTTGGGTCATTGTCTCGTTGCATCACTCAACCTTTTTGAAAGTCATAAACTGCCATCCTGAAATTCTCCTGTGAAATTCCTTCATACACTTTTGAATTCATTGTTCCTTAAATGATTGTGAGGTGTCTAGGCCTCAAGGAAGCAGAGCAGCACTAAACAGTGATGCTCCAGCACAGACCCACACTTCCAGTCTCATCTCCTTCTTACAATACAATTAAATTAAATTAAGATCAGATCACATTATATAAGCAATTTACAGATTTCTAGGCTTATAATATGAATGCATCAGTGAGAATCACAGTAATAACATTCATTATATATATATATATATATATATATATATATATATATATATATATATATATATATATATATATACATATACATACACATACTCACACACATATATATATGTGTGTTATATATGTGTTCCTGTAGCTCAATTGGTAGAGCATTGCACTAACAAGTGCAAGGTTGGGGGTTCGATTCCCTGGGAACACATGATAGGTAAAAATTGATAGCCTGAATGCACTGTAAGTCGCTTTGGATAAAAGCGTCTGCTAAATGCATAAATTTTAATTTAATTTAATTTAATATATATATTATGTACAAAAACATGTAATTAAGTCAAGTCACCTTTATTTATATAATGCTTTTAACAAAATACATTGCGTCTGTCACACACCTGGACTCATTTTGTGTGTTTTTGCCCCTGTGACCCAGTTTCTGTCTCTATGTGGTTTGATTAGTTCCCAGGTGTGTCTAGTCATTTCCGCATGTGTTCCATGTCCCTGTTAATTTAGTCATTCCATCCACCTGTGTTTTCCCTATTATCCTGTGTATAAAAGCCTTGTCCTTTCAGTTCTGTTTTGTCGGGTCTACTCGTCTACTCGTTACTCGTCTACGTGTCAACTTGTCTACTTGTCCACTTGTCACCTGTTACTTGCCACTTGCCTCTTGCCACCTGTTATTTTGCTACTTACCTTGCCTATGTTTGAGTTAATAAATCCTTGTTTCGTTTATCCCTCGGCTTCGTGTTCCTTCCAGCAGCGTAAGCCGTGACAGAAGACCCGACCTAAAAAGTTATAAACTGCGTGTTTTCCCTCCGTTTTGTTTTCCGTTTTTTCACTGTCTTTTTCTTTCCGTAGTGTGTAATGGATCCCCTCTATCGCCCCGAATATCTCCTCCTCCTGCTGGAGCAGGAGGGACTTTCTCTCGAGGACCATACGAGACGGTTTCTCTTCCTAGCTAATGCCACCAGCTACCCGGACCACGCGCTCGTAAGATGGTCCTCGGGAGGATTTCGCCGCCTTTATAGAGTGGAATCTGGTGAGAAATGGGTCACCTCTCACGGTCGGCCCAATGGAGGATCTCGCCAGGTCCACTCTGGACCCAGAGCCCAGCCTACAATCTCCCCACGGTACGAGGCATAAGCCCGAGCCCACCGATGACGGAGAGCCAGAGAGCAACCCGTCAGACCAGGTGCGAGAGCCGGCGACACTGCCCACCACGAGGGAGCAGAATGTGGAGCGCCAAATGGGTCAAAATGAGGGGGTTTCCGATTCACCTATGCCAGATCCTCTGTTAAGCCCAGGAAGGGCTCCTGATCTTCCGTTAAGCCCAGGACGGGCTCCTGATCCTCCTGTAAGCCCAGGACGGGCTCCTGATCTTCCGTTAAGCCCAGGAAGGGCTCCTGATCTTCCGTTAAGCCCAGGACGGGCTCCTGATCCTCCTGTAAGCCCAGGACGGGCTCCTGATCCTCCTGTAAGCCCAGGACGGGCTCCTGATCCTCTGTTAAGCCCAGGACGGGCTCCTGATCCTCTGTTAAGCCCAGGACGGGCTCCTGTTCCCCCGTTAAGCCCAGGACGGGCTCCTGTTCCCCCGTTAAGCCCAGGACGGGCTCCTGTTCCCCCGTTAAGCCCAGGACGGGCTCCTGTTCCCCCGTTAAGCCCAGGACGGGCTCCTGATCCTCCTTTAAGCCCAGGACGGGCTCCTGATCCTCCTTTAAGCCCAGGACGGGCTCCTGATCCTCCTTTAAGCCCAGGACGGGCTCCTGATCCTCCGTTAAGCCCAGGACGGGCTCCTGATTCCCCGTTAAGCCCAGGACGGGCTCCTGTTCCCCCGTTAAGCCCAGGACGGGCTCCTGATCTTCCGTTAAGCCCAGGACGGGCTCCTGATCTTCCGTTAAGCCCAGGACGGGCTCCTGATCCTCCTTTAAGCCCAGGACGGGCTCCTGATCCCCCGTTAAGCCGAGGACGGGCTCCTGATCCTCCTTTAAGCCCAGGACGGGCTCCTGATCCTCCTTTAAGCCCAGGACGGGCTCCTTATCCCCCGTTAAGCCAAGGACGGGCTCCTGAACCCCCGTTAAGCCCAGGACGGGCTCCTGAACCCCCGTTAAGCCCAGGACGGGCTCCTGATCCTCCGTTAAGCCCAGGACGGGCTCCTGATCCTCCGTTAAGCCCAGGAAGGGCTCCAGCCCCAGAGCTTACTCCAATGCCTGCTCCTCCAAAATTCCCACCCACTCCTGCCTCCTCCTCCGCTGTCGTCTGGCAGCCCCTCTGCTCGCCCTCAGCCTACCATCATTGTGGTGCGAGCTCAGCGGGACCGCCATCCTCCAGCGACGCCTTGGTCGGCGTCTCCCTCACCTCCGCCTCCAGCCTCTGAGGCCTGGACTCCGCCTCGGCCCGTTGACCCGTCGACTCCACCATGGCTCCTAGCTCCTTCCTCTCTGCCGTGGCCCGGCAGTCCGCAGGCTCTGCCTGGCTCCCTCGTCCCTCCGGCTCCGCCTTGGTCTGGCGTCGTCCTTCCTATGCCTCGGGACTCCACTCCTCCGGCTTCGCCTCATCCCTCCGTCCCTCCAGCTCCGTCAGGCTCCTTCATCCCCTCGGCTACACCTCAGTCCTCGGTCACTCTGGCCTCACCGCGGCCTTCCGGATCCACATCGCCGCGTCAGTCACCAGAGCCATCAGTTCCGCCTAGGACCTCCGGCTCCTCCCCGTCACCCTGGCTCTTCGGCTCTCCGTCTCCGCCTCGGGCTCCTCCTCCACTTGCTCCGTTGCCGTGGGTCGAGTCCCTGGAGTCCGTGACCATTCCTCCTCCATGGCTCCTTCCTCCGTCGGCCCCACCTTGGGCCGTTATGGCTGTGGCCTGGGTACCTCCTGCTTCAGATCATTCCTGTCTCCTCCCTGGCTCCTCCCTCCGTCATCTCCTCCCTGGCTCCTTCCTCTGTAGTCCCTGTCTGCTGGCCCCCTCCTGGGAGGCTGTCCTCCACCGGAACCTCCTCCCAAGTTCCCACCCACGCCTCCCTTTGTTGTTTCTACGGTGCGAGGATGCACCTACCGGGAGGGGGGAGTACTGTCACACACCTGGACTCATTTTGTGTGTTTTTGCCCCTGTGACCCAGTTTCTGTCTCTATGTGGTTTGATTAGTTCCCAGGTGTGTCTAGTCATTTCCGCATGTGTTCCATGTCCCTGTTAATTTAGTCATTCCATCCACCTGTGTTTTCCCTATTATCCTGTGTATAAAAGCCTTGTCCTTTCAGTTCTGTTTTGTCGGGTCTACTCGTCTACGTGTCAACTTGTCTACTTGTCCACTTGTCACCTGTTACTTGCCACTTGCCTCTTGCCACCTGTTATTTTGCTACTTACCTTGCCTATGTTTGAGTTAATAAATCCTTGTTTCGTTTATCCCTCGGCTTCGTGTTCCTTCCAGCAGCGTAAGCCGTGACAGCGTCAAAGCAACTGAACAACATTCATTAGGAAAACAGTGTGTCAATAATGCAAAATGACAGTTAACCTGTTAGCCAGCACCCCCAATTATGGGACTCACAGCTGAAAGTGCTCTACCAAACTTATTATTGTAACAGTTTCCTACTTCAGTGTGTTACAAACATAATTTTGGTGTCTTTGGAAAGAAGACCCTTTGGGCTTTACTTTTTATCAACCAGATTTGATAATGCTCAAAAATATTAAAAGTTATAGACACTGAAGTGCCTTGAATTTTTTTTTTACCACACTTGAATATTTTTTTATTTGATTTGAAAATACATGAAATGATACCTGGAGCAATCTAGAAAAGTAATGGGTTGAAAGCCACATGTCTCATGAGTTTCTATTTCAAATCTGAATAAGATAGCATGAAAAATGAGACTCCTGAGACTCCTATTTTTCTGAGACTATGTCTACACCACTGCATAGTTTTTTTCCATTATAAAACACATCATATAAGTGATTTATTTGAGCACTAGAAAAATACAGTAAGAATAATTTGAGTAAGAAAAATAAGAACAACAAGAAAAAAAAAAAAAAAAAAGATTTAACTTTGTTTGCCAGTGACAGAAAATCCTGAGATTGCTAGAAATGCAGCATTTACTATGAATCACGATGCAATTAAGTGCTGATGGCCACTTATACAGATGGTAATGTGCCAAAGTAAATAATACACTCTCTCTATTCATATACGCGTTCTCTTTGATAGCCGTGATCATACAGTAATAGCGAGCTGATTTGGGCTGATTTGCACTCAAACAGATGGTAATCATGCAGATACATTCACATTCAACATAAAACACACTCTCACATATATAAAAACTGTTGGACAATAAAAGAAACAAAGAAAATTTCAAATAAACTATCTTTCGCCTATCTTTCATTCATTCTTTTTTCTGGTGGATCGTCTCATTCTGTTTGTGACAATGTACAGTCGTGGCCAAAAGTTTTGAGAATTACATAAATATTAGTTTTCAAAAATCTTGCTGCTAAACTGCTTTTAGATCTTTGTTTCAGTTGTTTCTGTGATGTACTGAAATATAATTACAAGCACTTCATACATTTCAAAGGCTTTTATCGACAATTACATAACATTTATGCAAAGAGTCAGTATTTGCAGTGTTGGCCCTTCTTTTTCAGGACCTCTACAATTCGACTGGGCATGCTCTCAATCAACTTCTGGGCCAAATCTTGACTGATAGCAACCCATTCTTTCATAATCACTTCTTGGAGTTTGTCAGAATTAGTGGATTTTTGTTTGTCCTCCCGCCTCTTGAGGATTGACCACAAGTTCTCAATGGGATTAAGATCTGGGGAGTTTCCAGGCCATGGACCCAAAATTTCAACATTCTGGTCCCCGAGCCACTTAGTTATCACTTTTGCCTTATGGCACGGTGCTCCATCGTGCTGGAAAATGCATTGTTCTTCACCAAACTGTTGTTGGATTGTTGGAAGAAGTTGCTGTTGGAGGGTGTTTTGGTACCATTCTTTATTCATTGCTGTGTTTTTGAGCAGAATTGTGAGTGAGCCCACTCCCTTGGATGAGAAGCAACCCCACACATGAATGGTGTCAGGATGCTTTACTGTTGGCATGACACAGGACTGATGGTAGCAGTCACCTTTTCTTCTCCGGACAAGCCTTTTTCCAGATGCCCCAAACAATCGGAAAGGGGCTTCATCTGAGCATATGACTTTGCCCCAGTCCTCAGCAGTCCATTCACTATACTTTCTGCAGAAGATCAATCTGTCCCTGATGTTTTTTGGAGAGAAGTGGCTTCTTTGCTGCCCTTCTTGACACCAGGCCATCTTCCAGAAGTCTTGTCCTCACTGTGCGTGCAGATGCGCTCACACCTGCCTGCTGCCATTCCTGAGCAAGCTCTGCACTGGTGGCACTCCGATCCCGCAGCTGAATCCTCTTTAGGAGACCATCCTGGCGCTTGCTGGACTTTCTTGGACGCCCTGAAGCCTTCTTTACAATAATTGAACCTCTTTCCTTGAAGTTCTTGATGATCCTATAAATTGTTGATTTACGTGCAATCCTAGTAGCCACAATATCCTTGCCTGTGAAGCCATTTTTATGCAACGCAATGATGGCTGCACGCGTTTCTTTGCAGGTCACCATGGTTAACATTGGAAGAACAATGATTTCAAGCATCACCCTCCTTTTAACATGTCAAGTCTGCCATTCTAACCCAATCAGCCTGACATAATGATCTCCAGCCTTGTGCTCGTCAACATTCTCACCTGAGTTAACAAGACGATTACTGAAATGATCTCAGCAGGTCCTTTAATGACAGCAATGAAATGCAGTGGAAAGGTTTTTTTGGGATTAAGTTAATTTTCATGGCAAAGAAGGACTATGAAATTCATCTGATCACTCTTCATAACATTCTGGAGTATATGCAAATTGCTATTATAAAAACTTAAGCTTAAACTTTTCCAATTTCCAATATTTATGTAATTCTCAAAACTTTTGGCCACGACTGTACGCTGCAAAACCATGCTGTTTTTTTACTACCAAGTCGCAGTTTCTGACCGTGAGTTATTCCATAACGGACACAAACAATTCTGTCGCTGAAGAACTGAAACGTAAACAAAGGCAATATTTTAAAATCTATACGATGTTTGATAGGGAGCCAGTGCAGTGTTGACAGGACTGGGCTAATATGGTCATACTTCCTGGCTCTAGTAAGAACTCTTGTTGCTGCATTTTGGACTAGCTGTAGTTTGATTACTAAGCGTGCAGAACAACCACCCAAAAAAGCATTACAATAATCTAACCTTGAGGTCATAAATGCATGGATTAACATTTCTGCATTTGACATTGAGAGCATAGGCCGTAATATAGATATATTTTTGAGATGGAAAAATGCAGTTTTACAAATGCTAGAAACGTGGCTTTCTAAGGAAAGATTGCGATCAAATATCACAACTAGGTTCCTAACTGATGACGAAGAATTGACAGAGCAGCCATCGAGACTTAGACAGTGTTCTAGGTTATTACATGGAGAGTTTTTATGTCCTATAATTAACACCTCTGTTTTTTCAGAATTTAGCAGTAAGTAAATTACTCGTCATCCAGTTTTTTATATCGACTATGCATTCCACTAGTTTTTCAAATTAGTGTGTTTCACCGGGTCACGAAGAAATATAGAGCTAATTAAAGCTGCAAGCAGCGATGAACGGGCCCTCGCACCTGGGCTCACTGGCAGCGAGTGGCTTTAGTAAAAAGGTGAATGGTGAGAAATATGCATTTAAATTTATAAATATAAGTGAAATATATCAAAGTATATTCCTTATATGTGTCAATCTTCCTGTTGCCAGCAGGTGGCGCTATCATTATAATGGAATATTAGCCTTCAGATATGTTAAGGCCAAGACTCTTATCAAACATGTGAAGTTTGGGGAAGATTGAACATTTTATGTCTGAGTTACAACAACAACTCTTGCTGTGGCGAGACATCAAACTTTGTCATGGCGCCATGGACACACCCTTTAACATAAACTCAAGAGCTACACAATTTAAAGGTCCTATGACATGAAAGTTTCACTTTCTGAGGTTATTTAACATTAATATGAGTTCCCCTAGCCTGTATATGGTCCCCAAGTTTCTAGAAATTTTAATCGGTGCAAATCGAGATTTTGCTATCTTTCTCTGCCTTTGAGAAAATGGAAGCTCAAACGGGCTGATCTTGAATCTCCTCTTTGTGACGTTGTAAGGAGAATTGTTACCATCCCTTTCTCTGCTTTGCCCGCCAAATATTTATATATGATTCAGTCGCAATGTCAGCACAGGCGTTACAAACAGACTTTTATGATATGGATTCGACAGCACCGGCACAAACAGTGAGTAACCATGTTCATTAATGCCTGATCTGTGATCAGTGATTTCTGATGTGTAGCTAATTATTCAAGTTCACACAGACTTTCTTTCTAAATCGTTTAATACTGTTTATGCATTAGTGAATCAAGCCAGTGACTAAACGATCAACTTCACGTTGTTTCTCTTAGTAGCATGAAACAAATCTGTTATTTAATATGTGATTTAACTACAGAGAGCGATCAAAGAACGCTCCCTTTTTCTCGGAGCTGTCACACATCGCGAGTATATCTGCACACTTGCCCAAACTGCCGTTACAATGAATGACACTGTTATGCTGCACAACGGAGCTCTTACTGTATTCATGTGGTGCATTTATGTGTTTGCTGTTAGTTGTTGTGAAAGCATTTTGTGAGAGAAAACGTGTTGCAATAATGACGAGATGACTGCATTCACGCGATAAACAGACTCTGTCTACTCAATGCTCATCACTGCAGCCTTTCATGTGATGGGAAAAGTTCTAAAAAATAAATATATAATCAACAAATCCACGATTCGTTAATCTTGACAGTTGTAATAGTAAATATATATATATATATATTTGAGAGGGTTCCACATGTAATACGCATTTCAAATGCAAAGATGTCAGCCAATCACAACAGTTGTCGTTTACTCTGAGTCTTACAGCAGACACGCCCCTTCAAACAGAGCATTCAAGCCAGAGGGCTAATATCAGGATATAAAAATGCTTTTTATTTCTAAATTTTAAATGTAAAAATCATACTAACAATATAAGTACACCTAAGGAAACATTAAAAAGCATTTAAAGAAAAGGAAATAATCCATGTCATGGGACCTTTAACATTGCACAGGCCTTTAGACTAGACTGACCACAAAAAATACATTAATGTCAAAATATTTCTAGGAGAAGTTTGTCGCAGCGTAAAATATGTCACTTCCTGTTGACAGCAGGTGGCGCTATGACTATAACTGAATATGGCCATGTAGGATCTGTTAAGGGCAGAAGTCTTATCTAACATGTGAAGTTTGGGGCAGATTGGACATTGTATGTCTGAGTTACAGCAACTTTATGTTTCATGGCGAAACATCGAAATTTGTCAGGCCGCCATGGACACGCCCTTTTACGAAACCTCAAGATCTTCACAATTTAACATCGCAAAGGCCTTTAGATTACACTGACCAAGTTTGGTGTTGATATGAATAAATCTCTAGGAGTAGTTCCTTAAAGTACAACCCCTGAAAATGGCAAAAACAACACCAATTTTGCAGAGAAAATTCAAAATAACCGACTTCCTGTTGGGAGTCGAATTTCATACCAAGAGACTTTTTTGTAGTATTGGTGTGTTACATGTGTATACCAATTTTTGTACATGTAAATGAAACGTGGCTCGAGGTGCACTCCATTGAAAGTGTATAGGTGGCGCTATCGAGCCATTTTGCCACACCCACTGGAATATTGGCCTTCAGATGGGTTCAGGCCAGGACTCTTATGACACATGTGAAGTTTGGGGAAGATCGGACATTTTATGCCTGAGTTATAACATCTTTTATTCCCATGGCGAGACATCAAACTTGGTCATGGCACCATGGACACACATTTTAACGAAAACTCAAGATCTTCACAACTGAACACCGCCCATCTCCCAAGGGTAACATATAAAGTGTGAAGAGTAGTGGCCCTAGTACTGAGCCTTGAGGTACTCCATACTGCACTTGTGATCGATATGATACATCTTCATTCACTGCTACAAACTGATGGCGGTCATATAAGTACGATTTAAACCATGCTAATGCACTTCCATTAATGCCAACAAAGTGTTCAAGTCTATGAAAAAGAATGTTGTGGTCAATTTTGTCAAAGGCAGCACTAAGATCCAATAGAACTAGTAGAGAGATACAACCACGATCAGATGATAAGAGCAGATCATTTGTAACTCTAAGGAGAGCAGTCTCAGTACTATGATACGGTCTAAATCCTGACTGGAAATCCTCACATATACCATTTTTCTCTAAGAAGGAATATAATTGTGAGGATACCACCTTTTCTAGTATCTTGGACAGAAAAGGGATATTCGAGATTGGCCTATAATTAACTAGTTCTTTGGGGTCAAGTTGTGGTTTTTTGATGAGAGGCTTAATTACAGCCAGTTTGAAGGTTTTGGGGACATATCCTAATGACAATGAGGAATTAATAATAGTCAGAAGAGGATCTATGACTTCTGGAAGCAGCTCTTTAAGGAGCTTAGATGGTATAGGGTCTAACATACATGTTGTTGGTTTAGATGATTTAACAAGTTTATACAATTCTTCCTCTCCTATAGTGGCGAATGAGTGGAACTGTTCCTCAGGGGGTCTATAGTGTCTGATGCGATACTGTAGCTGAAGGCTGAATGGTTACAATTTTATCTCTAATAGTATCGATTTTAGAAGTAAAGTAGTTCATAAAGTCATTACTGCTGTGATGTTGGGAAATGTCAACACTTGTTGAGGCTTTATTATTCGTTAATTTAGCCACTCTATTGAATAAATACCTGGGGTTATGTTTGTTTTCTTCTAAAAAGAGAAGAAAAATAATCGGATCTAGCAGTATTTAATGCTTTTCTGTAGGATAGGTTACTTTCCCGCCAGGCAATACGGAATACCTCTAGTTTTGTTTTCCTCCAGCTGCGCTCCATTTTTCGGGCTGCTCTCTTTTGGGTGCGAGTATGCTCATTATAGCATGGTGTCATACTGGTTTCCTTGACCTTCCTTAAGCGTAAAGGAGCAACTGTGTTTAAAATGCTAGAAAAGAGAGAGTCCATAGTTTCTGTTACTTCATCAAGTTGTTCTGAGGTTTTGGATATGCTAAGGAATTCGGATACATCAGGAAGAAAACTTAAAAAGCAGTCTTTTGTGGTAGAAGTGATGGTTCTACCATACTTGTAACAAGAAGTAGAATTTACAATTTTGGCTATATGAAGTTGGCACAAAACTAATGATCTGAGATATCATCACTTGGCTGCATAATTTCAACACTATCAACATCAATTCCATGTGACAGTATTAAATCTAGAGTATGATTTCAACAATGAGTAGGTCCTGAAACGTGTTGTCTAACCCCAATAGAGTTCAGAATGTCTATAAATGCAGATCCTAATGCATCTTTTTCATTATCAACATGGATATTAAAATCACCAACTATTAAAACTTTATCTGCAGCCAGAACTAACTCGGATGTAAAATCACCAAACTCTTTAATAAAGTCTGTATGGTGCCCGGGTGGCCTGTATACAGTAGCCAGTACAAACATAACAGGGGATTTATCGTTAACATTTGTTTCTCTGGATATTAAAATATGTAATATTTTGTATTGTATTTGAGGTGTTGTTGAAAATTAATTACTGTTATTATTAATTGCTTATGCTCCCATTATTCTCTGGGACATTAAATTATATGCTTTGTTTTTCACTGCTATTGATAATTTTTTCTTATTAAATTATTATTCTCAGTTTGTGTGTTCTGGAGTTCAGAGTCAGTTCAAATTTATTTTATGCATAATTTGTACTGTTTTTACTCAAAACTGAGGGCTTTTGAGTTTTGTTCAAAAGCAGGTGAAGTGAAATACAGGCAAGTATGGTGACCCATACTCAGAATTCGTGCTCTGCATTTAACCCATCCAAAGCACACACACAGCAGTGTTAATTTTGGCAGGCATTTTTGATTTAGTCGATTCTTAACCCTCTTTCACATCGCAAGCGTGAGCAGTGTGCGAGCAGTGCGTCTGCGCAACTACATCGTCACTACAGCAGCAGACTCTTGAGTATTCACACTGGAAGCGTATAAGTACAGCGTCAGAGCAGCGGCTACACAGCGTGTTCTGCTGAAAATATAACCATTTCAAACAATGGGTAAGTTCTTTCAATATTTTTGCTTTTATACATTATAACTTGGAGAATATTTGTAAAACCTGGAAGATTTTGTTTTATCTAAAATCGTTGTTCATAGTCTACTTTACGGCCATACGGTATTTAAACATTTTGTTTTAATTCCCTTTAGAACGTGTTGTAGACAGAAGAAGAATCATCGCACTTTAAGTTTTGTTCAGAAAGTTGCGTCGAAGGATGAGTAGAAGAATGTGGGTTCATCCAATCAACCTGTGCAGGAGACTGTTTGGTGCTTTTCACAATCTTGTTGCGGAACTGCGCCTGGATAAAGACTGTCATCTGAAATATTTCCGTATGAGTGCTGAGCAAATGGACAAGCTTTTTTCTGTTGTTGGACCAGAGCTCACAAGGCAGTCAATGACTTATCGAGCAGCCATCAAACCCAAACAGCGTCTTGCAATTGCATTGAGGTATTAACAGACACACTGTGTGATTTGTCTGCCATCAAATTATATGTTTGTAGTTTAAGTACATTTCTCCATATTGTAATTTTAATAATTTTAAAACCTGTATTTTCATGTAAACTAATAAGACAATGACAGTCAATTTATTTTCCAAAATGTGTTTAATTAAATTATTATTAAAAGGCAACAGAACTGTAAACGGAACAGTAGAAATATCACTACAGAAGTATGAAAACTTTTATATAACTGTCAAAAACTGTCTGTAAAATAATGACTAAAACATACAATTTATTAAAGTCATAAATATTTACAACCTAGTTCAACTGCAAAACTGCTATTAAACCAAATTAAATGTTGGAAAGCAAAATTTATTTATTAAAAATTGTGATATACTGATGAAGATGGGTCTTCCATAGATGTACCTTGTTGTTGGCCAGACCTTGTTGAAGAAGTTGTTAATTGGCCTAGGTTATGTGTCTGGATTTGATGAGTTTGGCTTTGATGGTAAGTGGGGGTTGGCTGGTATTGATGAAATCCAGAACTGTTTGGTTGCTGACTGCTTGTGAATGGTTGGGTTGAAGTGTGGCTTTGTTGCATGGTTTGTTCTTCTGCTTCTAGATCTGAGAGGTAAATCAGTATATTAATATGTGCTTTTGTCTGGTTCCAGGGGAGTAGTCTTGAAAGTCTAGGTACTAAACTAAGAGCAAAGTAGTACATTTCATCTCCATGTTTGGGAATATATGGTGACGGTGTTGTGGCTGGTTGTGTTAAAATGTCCAATAGCTGTTGCTCTGTTGCAGTTGGATCATTAGACCTCCTCCTCTTCTGTATTGTTGGCTGAGCCTCACTAATTAGAGCTTGCACACTGGAATGGGGTTTTGGAGTATTTAACCTCTGACTGGCCAGTGGTGGTGTGGAGATGTCAGATTGTGAAATGGTAGAAAGTGTTGGGATTGCAGATCTCCGTTGAGGTGGCAATGGAGAACTTGGCCTTGATAGTTCTGTTAAATCTGGCTCCACATCATCTTCTGCAACAGTCATGTCCACAGGTCCATCTTCCAACTGCAGAGTGTGTCTGGAGCTACAACAAATAATAATAAAAACATTTACCTGATTTAGAAACACTTTGAAAAACTATTTACAACACTTTGTAAAATTTAGTTTAACAATGCATTTTTTCATTTTAATTATTTGATATCCCATTAACCTTCTGGACTGCATATGGGGAAGCAGAAAGGACATCACTTGGTCATATTTCCATTCTCTGCGGATTCCACCAGCAGAGCCACTAGGAATTATTTTTTGCTTCCTGTTTCTTACAAAGGCATCCCTGAGCACCTTCCACCTCCTTTTACACTCATTTACTGTAGAGAAAAAGAAAATGCATTGTAATGACTACACTTTTGTCTGTTTTCTTCACAGATTCCTAGAAACTGGGTAAAGCTTTACCAGCCTTGCCCTCCAATATCGTCTTGGGACAAGCACTTTTGCTTGGAGTGCATTTGACTTGTAGGGCAATTGAAAGGAAAATTAAGGCAACACAGTTTCCAAAGCCAACAGAAGGCATGTGGAGATTCATCGCCTCCAAATTTTGGTCTAAATGGAACTTTCCAAACTGCATTGGTGCCATTGATGGCAAACATGTCAATATAGTGGCACCTGCACATTCTGGGAGCTTGTTTTTCAATTACAAAAAGGCATTTTCTATTGTTCTGCTTGCATATCCAAGTAGGAGACTTTCATCAAGATGGAGAGTACTCCATACAAGATTGCAGATTATGTGGTAATGGCAACATGCATCTTGCATAATTACCTCATGAACCCATCTCAGAATCAAAGATGGCTAGATGAGGCAGGAGAGGGGCAACGTGCTACCACTGGTGAGAAACATGGGTGGAAACAGGGGAAGTAGAGAGGCCTACGATGTTCGTGAAAGGTTTTGCACATTTTTCTGTTCCCCGGAAGGCAGAGTGTCGTGGCAGGACCAAATGGTTTAGGGAATAGTAGCCTAGGGCCTATACAATGGCTTCATATGCAGTGTATAAGTTTGTAAATAAAGCTATTTTGGGTAATATTACAAGACATGTTTTCTGTCATTTTTTGATTGTGATTGTACTGTGAATAAAATTTTAATTAAATTTTTTATTTTTAATTTTTAATTTAATTTAATTTACTGTGAATAAATTTTTGCTTAAAATCACTTGCTCCTGTTTCATTTATAATATACAAACAGACATGCAATTGGTTACATGCAAATAAAACATTAGGGAATATTTAAAGCCTACTTATTCAATTATAAGTCATAATAATGTTTTTTTTTTTTTTGGTAGATCGTAAACTGCAATAGTTATAAATCTGCCAACTTTACCACGGGGCATCGAGAGAAAGTGCATTTACCGTTTATGATGTTTTGCACAAAAAACAATTGACGATCACTGCTGACGATCAAATGACAGAGCATCATAAAATACCCTATACATTGTTAAATGGTATAAAAATGCAGTAAATTATATGTTTTGATGAAACAAAACCATTTAGTAGTCTAGTCAGCTTTCCTCAAATGAAACAGGTTATATAAAATTGATGACTTACCATCTGCAGAAATAGCAGAAGCAATTTCATCCCAGGCTTTTTTCTTGGAAGACAGGTCCTTGTAGTATCTGTTTTTTGGGTCATAAAGCACTTGGTGCTTCTCGACATCCACGATCAGCCTCGTGTCATCCATTGATACAGGTCGTGTTTACGTCATCTGCCGCATGCACATTTACTAGAGCCTATATAGCAACTGTTTATTACACAATGAACTAAAAGTTTATATCGTATTTTGTGGCTAGTTTGACTATTTTATTTTTATAATAATACACCATACTTTCACCCAAACCGATTAATTAAAAAGTTTAAATTGGTAAATAAATATTTGTTATACTTAATTTTCTTGTCTGGCATAATTGGTAAAACACTAGACATTGGCATTGTTGTTAAAACTCTTGAAATGCTTATTCATGTCCATCAGAAGTGTGCTTTCACTTTAATTGAGCGTGAGCAGCACAGCAAAAATAGACCGGACGCCGAAACACCCGCTTCACTGCTGTTCACGCGACGCTCCTGCTTGACGCTCATGCGCAGCTCCTGCTTCCGGTGTGAATGCACTCATTGATTAACATGGACGCCGAAAAAAAAATACGTGCTGCTCGCGCGCCGCTTGCGGTGTGAAAGAGGGGTTAGTCTTGGGATGAAAATGCTTAATAGTCTTAGTCACATGTTAGTCATTTGATTCTTTCATAATTTTAGTCTAGATTTAGGCGACAAAAAGTCATTACATTTTTGTAAACTTTTAGTCACTACTTTTAGTCAATCATTAATTCTTCTCTCAGACCAAATCAATTAAGATTATGAGAATTTTGGATCAAGGACTGAATTTGGAAAATCTTGAATACATTCTTATTTTTGGGTGAACTATCCCTTTAACAGAAGTGGAAAAGGAGCAACATATATACATATATATATATATATATATATATGTGTGTGTGTGTGTGTGTGTGTGTGTTTATTTAACCCTCTGGAGTCGATTAACGCGGATATGCGTTAGGAGTCATTTTCTCCTGATAACCCCGAAAATAACTTAAATTACACTTTTAGTTTTAATCGTACAGATAAGAGCAATACATCAATCGAATCTGTAAAGGGTCTACTTTTTTTGGATACAGACATAATAACAACAAAACGTGTGCACTTATAAAATAAAGATAACAAACAAGGTGTGCTGTCTGCAGCCTTTGTCTGCACTGATCTTCATTTACAAACACATCATTAAAATGAACTGTAACTCCGTGAATTCTCAACGAAGAGACATGAGAGAGATATCTATAGACAGCTTGACATGTCTTCTTTTAAACTAAACAAGTGCCGCCGAAAACAGATATTCTGTGATAAAGTAATCCATATGAAAACAATGCGATGTCTGTTTTTCATGTCTCCCTTCATTATATCTAATGTGACCACGCCCCCGCGCTGAGCGCTCTATTCAGATTCAAACTGAAGCGCGCGGCTTGAATACGCCCATAACAGAAGAAAAAGCAGCGAGTCTGTTCTTCAAGTTCTTTTATTTTACTGTTTGCTTCGTGATGAGAGGAATAAGACATAAATCACCCCAAAAATATGTGATGTGGTTGAGGATTTGAGAAATGGATTTCCTCAGACAAAAAAAGAATGAAGCACTTTATTCAGCAGAGATCATAAACATGAGTAAGTCTCTTTTTATTTATTTATATACTTGTACTAGTTTTCTATGGAGGAATTATTGAGTCAGATTATAAACTAAAAGTCTAAAACGTACTCGGTTACTAAACTTAACCTCGGTTCTCTCTAGAAGAGCGAACGAGTACTGCGTCTTAGCTAAGACGCTACGGGAAAAGTCTCTTTTCACGAAATACTGAAGCAAAAAATTATCCTTAATTTTGTATTTTTGTAAAGCGCATTTGCAGCAGTACACAGCCATAGGCGAGACGGCTCGTTCGCTCATTGGCTTGTTCTGCGGCAACTGCACAGCCTATCGAGCGCAGGCTGATGCAACATCAGACCAATATGATGTTGCCACTTCTTGCCACTTCCCGCCGAAACGGGTGTGGCTCAACCTATAAAAGGAGCTCGAAAAGGCTGACTCACCTGATTTATTTCATCGCCGAAGCGAACCAGAGTGAATCGTACGCACGGCAGAGAACGCAGTACTCGTTCGCTCTTCTAGAGAGAACCGAGGTTACGTTTAGTAACCGAGTACGTTCTCTTACGAGAGCTCTCTCGTACTGCGTCTTAGCTAAGACGCTACGGGAACCCGATGTAAAAGGCCGTGTGCGCAGGGATCACACACCAATAAACCTGAAGCAACGCCCAGGATTTACAGTGCACAGTCACCTGAGGGACTCACAGAGAGTCCGGGACAGAAAAGGGGGAAAGCCCTCCGTCCCATATCTAGCAGCATCCGTAGATGCGGCAATATGACATCACACAGCCGAGGCAAGGCCTGACCAATGTGGCAATGCGGGTCTTACGCAATACTGCCCATATAACAGTCGGCAGCGCATAGCGCTCATGAACTCAGAATTCCCCTCAGGGCCCCGATTCTTCTATACCAACAGCAGCCTTGCTTGCAAGGCGGGAACCTCCAGGTTATAGAACCTGATAAATGTAGACGGCGAGGCCCAACCCGCCGCCATACATATATCCTGCAAGGAGATCCCAGTAGACCACGCCCACGACGAGGCGACGCCTCTTGTGGAGTGTGCTCTGACGCCCAACGGGCACTGAAGGCCCCTGGAAGCGTAAGCTAACCCTATGGCGTCAACTATCCATCTGGATAGAGTCTGTCTCGAAACAGCCATTCCCTTGGAACGTCCACCGAACGAGACAAATAGCTGCTCCGTCTGCCGAAAGGCAGCAGAGCGAGACACATAAGCTCTTAAAACCCTGACAGGGCAAAGAAGACTCGAGTCTCCATCCTCCCCTGACACCGGCAGGGCAGACAGGGCAATAACCTGAGCCCGAAACGGTGTGTTGAGGGATTTCGGCACATAACCGTGCCTAGGTTTGAGTATGACCCTTGAGTCATTGGGCCCAAACTCCAAGCACGCCGAGAGCGCGTGCAAATCACCCACACGCTTCACAGAAGCGAGAGCCAACAAGAATACTGTCTTGAACGACAGATGCTGAAGGCTAACCGATTGGATAGGCTCAAAAGGGGGACCATTCAAGGCCTCCAAAACCGCCGCGAGGTCCCACATAGGGACTGACGGAGGTCTGGGAGGATTAAGCCTCCTAGCTCCTCTGAGGAACCGGATGACTAAATCGTTCCTTCCTATTGACTGACCGGACGCCGTTTCAGAAAACGCCGCGATGGCCGCCACATAAACTTTGAGTGTGGATGGGGCTCTGCCCTTATCCAACAGCTCCTGTAGGAAGGAGAGGACCTCCGTCACCTCACAACTAAGGGGTGAATAACCTCGAGCTGTGCACCAGCTGGAGAACACCGACCACTTCGAGGCATACAGACGTCGTGTTGACGGAGCTCTAGCCTGAGTGATGGTATTTAGCACTCCCACTGCGAGATCAGCGGGTAACCGTTGAGTGCCCATACATGAAGGGATCACAACTCCGGTTGAGGGTGCCAAATCGAGCCCTTGACCTGCGAGAGGAGATCTCTCCTCAACGGTACCGGCCATGGGGCGACATCTGCTAATTGCATCAAATCTGGGAACCATGGTTGGTTCTTCCAAAGAGGTGCCACAAGCAGTATTGAACATCTCGTTTCTCTCACCCGTTCTATCACCTGCGGAAAGAGGGAGACGGGAGGGAACGCATAAAGCGGGCAGCACGGCCATTTCCGTGACAGCGCGCTTTCGTTCTTGGAAAAGAACGCGGGGCAGTGAGCGTTTTCGTGGGACGCAAAGAGGTCCACCTCCGCCATGCCAAATCTCTCCCACAACAGCCGGACTGTTTGCGGGTGTAGAGACCATTCACCCGTAGGGACATTGCCTCTGGACAGCCTGTCTGGACCCAGATTCTGCAGTCCAGGCACATGCACTGCTCTCAGCGAGCGCACGTTGCGTTGAGCCCAAATCAGGAGGCGTTCCGTCAGCCTGCACAGGTTTCGGGACCCGAGACCGCCCTGGCGATTTATGTAGGACACCACGGACATGTTGTCCGAACGGACTACGACGTGGTGATCCTTGATATGGGGACAAAAGCGCGTCAGCGCGTTCTCCACTGCCAGCATTTCCAGGCATTTGATATGATGGAGCTTTTCCCATTCTGACCATAGGCCAAAGGACGGTCTGCCTTCGAGCAGCGCTCCCCATCCCGAAGTGGAGGCGTCCGTCGACACCATTTTCACACTCGGGGAAGTCCCCAGGCTTACACCTGATTGGTACCAGCCGTTCGCTGTCCAAGGTGCTAGAGCCGCAACACAGCTCTGATTGACCTTGAAATGCAGCCGGCCAGACGCCCACGCTCTGCGCAGCACCCGAGCCTTCAGCCAGAACTGCAGGGGGCGCATGCGGAGCAGGCCCAGCCGCAGAACCGGAGATGCTGAGGCCATGAGACCCAGCATCTTTTGACAGTGTTTGAGCGACACAGTCGCGCCGCAGCGGAAAGAACTCGCTGCGCGCTGAATGCCCATCGTGCGCTGTGGTGACAGTCGCGCAGTCATGGAACACGAGTTCAGAACTATACCCAGAAACAGGATCGTCTGACTGGGGTTCAGCGAACTCTTCGCCCAATTGACACTGAGGCCGAGCTTCTCGAGGTGATCGAGTAAAACGGCCCTGTGGTCCACGAGCTCCGCTCGTGATCGGGCCAGAACCAGCCAGTCGTCCAAATAATTCAGCACTCGTATGCCTCTGAGTCTGAGAGGAGCGAGCGCTGCATCCATGCACCTCGTAAACGTACAAGGAGCTACGGACAAGCCGAATGGCAGGACTGCAAACTGGTATGCCTGGCCCTCGAAGGCGAATCTCAAAAACCGCCTGTGGTTTGACGCTATCTGTATTTGAAAATACGCGTCCTTCAGATCTATTGACATGAACCAGTCCCCTCTGCGAATCTGCGCGAGGAGCTTCCTGGTCGTGAGCATTCTGAAACTGCGTTTCATCAATGCCTTGTTCAGCTGTCTTAGATCCAGTATGGGCCTGAGACCCCCGTCTCTCTTGGGCACCAGAAAGTATCTGCTGTACAGCCCCCCCTCGCTTTGAGCTTGAGACACAGGCTCTACAGCCCCTTTGCTCAACAGTTTTGATATTTCGGCCCGAAGTATGTGTGCTACTTCTGTTTTGACCGTAGTTTCGACGCGCGCTGAAAAGTGCGTTGGGTGTCGAGAAAACTGTAGCGAGTAGCCTCTCTTTATAATGCCTAGCACCCAATCCGAAACCCCTGGAAGCGCTGAACCATGCATCTGCATGAATGGCTAAGGGCTGGATGCGACACGCGCTCTGTTGACTGGGCAACGGCGGCGCTCGAGTGTGCTGCGCATCTGAGGCGGGGAGCGCGCTGATCACAGCGGGCAGATCGCTCATCCTCGACCCCGTTCCGGCGCTTAACCGACTGGAGGGAGGCTGAGCGGGTCCCGTGGGACTCGATATATCTGCGAGTAACCGTGGGCTGCATGTGTGCACTTTTACCACTTTCAACTCGCCGTCTGCCTGTGCAGAATGTACGTGCACGTGCAATGTTCTGTTCGTTCTTACAGAAGCCCCGCGCCGTAAGTGACATAGTGTATGTGGGCACTGGGAAGTGGGCACGTTTACTATGCGGCGCGCTCGACCGATCTGTGTCGATCTTATGTGCGCTAGCCCTGTGTGCAGGGCTGTGCTTACATGCGGGGATGGGAACTGGGTAGTGGGCATCGTCACTGCATTTAAGGCACCATCGGCCGTGGCCGGACGAGCGTGCACGGGTTTCGTTTTTACAGAAACCACATGACGCGTGTGACATAGTAATTGTGGGCACTGAGGGGTGGGCACGTTTACTATGTAGTGTGCGCGACCGACTTGAGTCGACATTATGGGCGCAGGCCCTGTGTGTAGGGCTGTGCTTACATGTGGAGATGGGCACTGAGGAGTGGGCATCGTCACAACATTTATAGCACCATCGGCCGTGGCCGGAACACCTGAAAAAACACTCTTTTTGTGAAACATCTGGGTAGCCGTGATAACGGCTTTTGTCTGCAGGCAAGCGGGCACTCGTGCAGGCTTGCGCATTGCAGAAGACACTGAGGCAGTCACAACTCTTGGAACTGCAACAGCGGCGCGCTTGGGTGAGAGCTCGGCCGCAGCGGAACTCGAACACCCGCGCTTTCCCAGCAGTGCTAGGATGTTTTTGGGGCTTCTGGCTTCACCGCAATCCTCTGCCGCGGCTCCCGCGGCGCGGGGCGACGGCTCGAAGAGCGAGAACGGGGTCCCGAGCTGCGTTGCTGACGCTGTCGTGATGGCGCAGCAGGAGGCGGTGGGCATGACTGAGAGCTCTGTGGGGCCGGTCTAGAGCGGCTAGCTGCAGAACTGGAGCGCTTTGGCAAGAAGTGCTTGAACGCCTGTGAAGCTTTCTGGTCCTCGGCGAATCTCTCCACAAACTCGTTGACGGAAGATCCAAAGAGGCCGGCAGGAGTTAGCGGAGCGTCAAGAAACGCAGCGCGCTCAGACTCCTTGATGTCAGAAAGCGTCAGCCACAAATGCCTCTCAGCCACCGTAGCGGAAGCCATAACCCGTCCCATGGCCTGTGCAGTGGACTAAGTAGCGCGGAGGGAGAGATCCGAAGCACTCCTCAGATCCACGAGACAGATCGCTTCAGGTCCCATCTCATCCAGCTTGCGGAGAAGATCGCCCTGGAAAATCTGTAGCGTCGCCATGGTGTGTAACGCAGACGCAGCCTGCCCAGCAGCAGAGAATATCCGTGCGAGCAGCGATGACGTCATGCGGCAGGCTTTGGATGGCAACGCCGCCTTAGTCCGCCGTCCAGCAGAGGGCGGGCAAAGGTGCGCTGCTATGAACTGTTCCACCGGCGGAAGTGACAGGTAGCCTCTGTTCTTAGCACCGTCCAGTGTGGAGAATGCTGACGAAACAGATGAGCGGATTCTCGCCGAGAATGGAGCGTCCCAAGCCTTCGCCACTTCTTCGTGAAGCTCAGGAAGAAAAGGGGTGTGTTTTGAGCTTGAGGAAGAGCGCTCATCCGGAAGATAGCTACCATCCAGCCGGGAACGTGAAGGGGGCGCTGGTGCAGACCACTCGAGGCCGAGGCTCGCCGCGGCCAACGAGAGTACACGCATCAGCTCCTTATCGATATCCCCCCGTCTGCTGGGCCTCTGAGCAGCGGGCGCGAGATCCATGGAGCTCGCCCAACCCTCACTGCCCGAAGCAAGCAGAGAGCACGTGTCTTCTTCCTCCGACGCGTGCCTGAGATCCACTTCCTCCGATGACGCGTCGGCAAGCAGCGGACGCTGAGCATCGGGAAGCGATGCAGGGGAGACCGGCGAAGCGGAGGGAACCGGCGAGCTCGGCCGAGCTGGAGGCGGTTCTGGTAGGCGCTGCGAGCGGCGCTTCTTATGGCGCTGCGGCGCAGCGGATGATGCAGGCTTCGAGAAGGATGCCAGGCGAGTCCTCAGAGTCACCATAGGCATCAACTCGCAATGAGGACATCCGCCATTAGCGAGCGCGAGCGCTGCATGGTCTTCACCCAGACAGGAGACGCAGATGACATGACGATCTCCTTCGCTGAGCGGGGTTCTGTACGAGCCGCACGAAGGCATCTTTAAAAAGACGCAGCTCTTTTGTGAATGTGCGTCGCAGGGCGAACACACACACAGAATATTACAGAACAAGGATTGTAAAGGATATGGGCGACGGATAGCACAGCAGGAACGGCACTGGAAGGCGGCGGTGCCAGCGGCTTCAGGATGGCTCGTCCTGCTGACATGCTCTTCCAGACGTCGCTTGCTTCCTCGTGATCCAGCGATGCGTGAGCTTCGCTGAAGAGATGAAAAATCAGGTGAGTCAGCCTTTTCGAGCTCCTTTTATAGGTTGAGCCACACCCGTTTCGGCGGGAAGTGGCAAGAAGGGCGCGAAGCGCCCATATTGGTCTGATGTTGCATCAGCCTGCGCTCGATAGGCTGTGCAGTTGCCGCAGAACAAGCCAATGAGCGAACGAGCCGTCTCGCCTATGGCTGTGTACTGCTGCAAATGCGCTTTACAAAAATACAAAATTAAGGATAATTTTTTGCTTCAGTATTTCGTGAAAAGAGACTTTTCCCGTAGCGTCTTAGCTAAGACGCAGTACGAGAGAGCTCTCGTAAGAGAACTAAAAGCCTTAAACCAAATCTAAAAATAAGGTGCCTCTGCGCACCAGCCATTTCAAACCCAGCCTCCAGTGTTTGGGCCACGCCTCTTAATTTGCATACACTCCTCAATCCTCAAATGCCCAATCCTCAATCTTCATACGCCCAATCCTAAATCCCCAAATCCCCAATCCTCAATCCTAAATGGCTAAATGACCAAATGCCCAATCCTAAATACAAAATGCCCTATCCTAAATACCAAATTAATTTTCGACTTGGACTTTAAGTTTAAAATTTAGATTTTTAGATTTGGTTTAATACTTTTAGTTTTAGACTTTTAGTTTATAATCTGACTCAATAATTCCTCCATAGTTTTCACATAACGTGTAAACATTTTACTAGTTAGACTTTTTCCAAACTATAATTCCTGACTAAATTTATAATCAAGTGAAATATTATGAAGTTTCAATAACAATATACAATACTATACCATTCAAAAGCTTGATGTAAATTATATAAATGTAACAAATAGATAACTGTAACAAATGTAACAAAAAATGGCGTTCTTTTAATTTATCCCCCCTAAAAAACCTGAAAAATATTCTCAGCTCTTTTCAACATTAATAATAATAATGGTCATAATAATAATAATAATAACAATAAATGTTTTTTTTTTTTTTGTAGAAAATAACTTTGTTTGGATTTCTGAAGGATTGTGTGACTGGAGTAATGATGCAAAAAATTAGTTTGAAAGTCAGCTTTGATTGTTCCTAATAAACTGTTTAACTGCTCCCCCAAGTGGATATTAATTTATGTTGTGGGATAATTAAATATATTTTTAATAAATTACATAACGGCTTTTGTCTGCAGGCAAGCGGGCACTCGTGCAGGCTTGCGCATTGCAGAAGACACTGAGGCAGTCACAACTCTTGGAACTGCAACAGCGGCGCGCTTGGGTGAGAGCTCGGCCGCAGCGGAACTCGAACACCCGCGCTTTCCCAGCAGTGCTAGGATGTTTTCGGGGCTTCTGGCTTCACCGCAATCCTCTGCCGCGGCTCCCGCGGCGCGGGGCGACGGCTCGAAGAGCGAGAACGGGGTCCCGAGCTGCGTTGCTGACGCTGTCGTGATGGCGCAGCAGGAGGCGGTGGGCATGACTGAGAGCTCTGTGGGGCCGGTCTAGAGCGGCTAGCTGCAGAACTGGAGCGCTTTGGCAAGAAGTGCTTGAACGCCTGTGAAGCTTTCTGGTCCTCGGCGAATCTCTCCACAAACTCGTTGACGGAAGATCCAAAGAGGCCGGCAGGAGTTAGCGGAGCGTCAAGAAACGCAGCGCGCTCAGACTCCTTGATGTCAGAAAGCGTCAGCCACAAATGCCTCTCAGCCACCGTAGCGGAAGCCATAACCCGTCCCATGGCCTGTGCAGCGGACTAAGTAGCGCGGAGGGAGAGATCCGAAGCACTCCTCAGATCCACGAGACAGATCGCTTCAGGTCCCATCTCATCCAGCTTGCGGAGAAGATCGCCCTGGAAAATCTGTAGCGTCGCCATGGTGTGTAACGCAGACGCAGCCTGCCCAGCAGCAGAGAATATCCGTGCGAGCAGCGATGACGTCATGCGGCAGGCTTTGGATGGCAACGCCGCCTTAGTCCGCCGTCCAGCAGAGGGCGGGCAAAGGTGCGCTGCTATGAACTGTTCCACCGGCGGAAGTGACAGGTAGCCTCTGTTCTTAGCACCGTCCAGTGTGGAGAATGCTGACGAAACAGATGAGCGGATTCTCGCCGAGAATGGAGCGTCCCAAGCCTTCGCCACTTCTTCGTGAAGCTCAGGAAGAAAAGGGGTGTGTTTTGAGCTTGAGGAAGAGCGCTCATCCGGAAGATAGCTACCATCCAGCCGGGAACGTGAAGGGGGCGCTGGTGCAGACCACTCGAGGCCGAGGCTCGCCGCGGCCAACGAGAGTACACGCATCAGCTCCTTATCGATATCCCCCCGTCTGCTGGGCCTCTGAGCAGCGGGCGCGAGATCCATGGAGCTCGCCCAACCCTCACTGCCCGAAGCAAGCAGAGAGCACGTGTCTTCTTCCTCCGACGCGGGCCTGAGATCCACTTCCTCCGATGACGCGTCGGCAAGCAGCGGACGCTGAGCATCGGGAAGCGATGCAGGGGAGACCGGCGAAGCGGAGGGAACCGGCGAGCTCGGCCGAGCTGGAGGCGGTTCTGGTAGGCGCTGCGAGCGGCGCTTCTTATGGCGCTGCGGCGCAGCGGATGATGCAGGCTTCGAGAAGGATGCCAGGCGAGTCCTCAGAGTCACCATAGGCATCAACTCGCAATGAGGACATCCGCCATTAGCGAGCGCGAGCGCTGCATGGTCTTCACCCAGACAGGAGACGCAGATGACATGACGATCTCCTTCGCTGAGCGGGGTTCTGCACGAGCCGCACGAAGGCATCTTTAAAAAGACGCAGCTCTTTTGTGAATGTGCGTCGCAGGGCGAACACACACACAGAATATTACAGAACAAGGATTGTAAAGGATATGGGCGACGGATAGCACAGCAGGAACGGCACTGGAAGGCGGCGGTGCCAGCGGCTTCAGGATGGCTCGTCCTGCTGACATGCTCTTCCAGACGTCGCTTGCTTCCTCGTGATCCAGCGATGCGTGAGCTTCGCTGAAGAGATGAAAAATCAGGTGAGTCAGCCTTTTCGAGCTCCTTTTATAGGTTGAGCCACACCCGTTTCGGCGGGAAGTGGCAAGAAGGGCGCGAAGCGCCCATATTGGTCTGATGTTGCATCAGCCTGCGCTCGATAGGCTGTGCAGTTGCCGCAGAACAAGCCAATGAGCGAACGAGCCGTCTCGCCTATGGCTGTGTACTGCTGCAAATGCGCTTTACAAAAATACAAAATTAAGGATAATTTTTTGCTTCAGTATTTCGTGAAAAGAGACTTTTCCCGTAGCGTCTTAGCTAAGACGCAGTACGAGAGAGCTCTCGTAAGAGAACTAAAAGCCTTAAACCAAATCTAAAAATAAGGTGCCTCTGCGCACCAGACATTTCAAACCCAGCCTCCAGTATTTGGGCCACGCCTCTTAATTTGCATACACTCCTCAATCCTCAAATGCCCAATCCTCAATCTTCATACGCCCAATCCTAAATCCCCAAATCCCCAATCCTCAATCCTAAATGGCTAAATGACCAAATGCCCAATCCTAAATACAAAATGCCCTATCCTAAATACCAAATTAATTTTCGACTTGGACTTTAAGTTTAAAATTTAGATTTTTAGATTTGGTTTAATACTTTTAGTTTTAGACTTTTAGTTTATAATCTGACTCAATAATTCCTCCATAGTTTTCACATAACGTGTAAACATTTTACTAGTTAGACTTTTTCCAAACTATAATTCCTGACTAAATTTATAATCAAGTGAAATATTATGAAGTTTCAATAACAATATACAATACTATACCATTCAAAAGCTTGATGTAAATTATATAAATGTAACAAATAGATAACTGTAACAAATGTAACAAAAAATGGCGTTCTTTTAATTTATCCCCCCTAAAAAACCTGAAAAATATTCTCAGCTCTTTTCAACATTAATAATAATAATGGTCATAATAATAATAATAATAACAATAAATGTTTTTTTTTTTTTGTAGAAAATAACTTTGTTTGGATTTCTGAAGGATTGTGTGACTGGAGTAATGATGCAAAAAATTAGTTTGAAAGTCAGCTTTGATTGTTCCTAATAAACTGTTTAACTGCTCCCCCAAGTGGATATTAATTTATGTTGTGGGATAATTAAATATATTTTTAATAAATTACATAACGGCTTTTGTCTGCAGGCAAGCGGGCACTCGTGCAGGCTTGCGCATTGCAGAAGACACTGAGGCAGTCACAACTCTTGGAACTGCAACAGCGGCGCGCTTGGGTGAGAGCTCGGCCGCAGCGGAACTCGAACACCCGCGCTTTCCCAGCAGTGCTAGGATGTTTTCGGGGCTTCTGGCTTCACCGCAATCCTCTGCCGCGGCTCCCGCGGCGCGGGGCGACGGCTCGAAGAGCGAGAACGGGGTCCCGAGCTGCGTTGCTGACGCTGTCGTGATGGCGCAGCAGGAGGCGGTGGGCATGACTGAGAGCTCTGTGGGGCCGGTCTAGAGCGGCTAGCTGCAGAACTGGAGCGCTTTGGCAAGAAGTGCTTGAACGCCTGTGAAGCTTTCTGGTCCTCGGCGAATCTCTCCACAAACTCGTTGACGGAAGATCCAAAGAGGCCGGCAGGAGTTAGCGGAGCGTCAAGAAACGCAGCGCGCTCAGACTCCTTGATGTCAGAAAGCGTCAGCCACAAATGCCTCTCAGCCACCGTAGCGGAAGCCATAACCCGTCCCATGGCCTGTGCAGCGGACTAAGTAGCGCGGAGGGAGAGATCCGAAGCACTCCTCAGATCCACGAGACAGATCGCTTCAGGTCCCATCTCATCCAGCTTGCGGAGAAGATCGCCCTGGAAAATCTGTAGCGTCGCCATGGTGTGTAACGCAGACGCAGCCTGCCCAGCAGCAGAGAATATCCGTGCGAGCAGCGATGACGTCATGCGGCAGGCTTTGGATGGCAACGCCGCCTTAGTCCGCCGTCCAGCAGAGGGCGGGCAAAGGTGCGCTGCTATGAACTGTTCCACCGGCGGAAGTGACAGGTAGCCTCTGTTCTTAGCACCGTCCAGTGTGGAGAATGCTGACGAAACAGATGAGCGGATTCTCGCCGAGAATGGAGCGTCCCAAGCCTTCGCCACTTCTTCGTGAAGCTCAGGAAGAAAAGGGGTGTGTTTTGAGCTTGAGGAAGAGTGCTCATCCGGAAGATAGCTACCATCCAGCCGGGAACGTGAAGGGGGCGCTGGTGCAGACCACTCGAGGCCGAGGCTCGCCGCGGCCAACGAGAGTACACGCATCAGCTCCTTATCGATATCCCCCCGTCTGCTGGGCCTCTGAGCAGCGGGCGCGAGATCCATGGAGCTCGCCCAACCCTCACTGCCCGAAGCAAGCAGAGAGCACGTGTCTTCTTCCTCCGACGCGGGCCTGAGATCCACTTCCTCCGATGACGCGTCGGCAAGCAGCGGACGCTGAGCATCGGGAAGCGATGCAGGGGAGACCGGCGAAGCGGAGGGAACCGGCGAGCTCGGCCGAGCTGGAGGCGGTTCTGGTAGGCGCTGCGAGCGGCGCTTCTTATGGCGCTGCGGCGCAGCGGATGATGCAGGCTTCGAGAAGGATGCCAGGCGAGTCCTCAGAGTCACCATAGGCATCAACTCGCAATGAGGACATCCGCCATTAGCGAGCGCGAGCGCTGCATGGTCTTCACCCAGACAGGAGACGCAGATGACATGACGATCTCCTTCGCTGAGCGGGGTTCTGCACGAGCCGCACGAAGGCATCTTTAAAAAGACGCAGCTCTTTTGTGAATGTGCGTCGCAGGGCGAACACACACACAGAATATTACAGAACAAGGATTGTAAAGGATATGGGCGACGGATAGCACAGCAGGAACGGCACTGGAAGGCGGCGGTGCCAGCGGCTTCAGGATGGCTCGTCCTGCTGACATGCTCTTCCAGACGTCGCTTGCTTCCTCGTGATCCAGCGATGCGTGAGCTTCGCTGAAGAGATGAAAAATCAGGTGAGTCAGCCTTTTCGAGCTCCTTTTATAGGTTGAGCCACACCCGTTTCGGCGGGAAGTGGCAAGAAGGGCGCGAAGCGCCCATATTGGTCTGATGTTGCATCAGCCTGCGCTCGATAGGCTGTGCAGTTGCCGCAGAACAAGCCAATGAGCGAACGAGCCGTCTCGCCTATGGCTGTGTACTGCTGCAAATGCGCTTTACAAAAATACAAAATTAAGGATAATTTTTTGCTTCAGTATTTCGTGAAAAGAGACTTTTCCCGTAGCGTCTTAGCTAAGACGCAGTACGAGAGAGCTCTCGTAAGAGAACTAAAAGCCTTAAACCAAATCTAAAAATCTAAATTTGAAACTTAAACAGAAACAAGACCATCTAGTGGCAATGTGAAAGGAGTGTATCTACTAATGTCAGAGGGGTTAACCGCAGTTTAAAAAACAAAACAGCATGTCCCAATATAATAATACCCTACTAAAGCATGTTAGCAATATCAGCTTATATAACTAGTAGCTAATGTTAGCATCTTACCTGCTGCACTGTCTGCTGCTTTCTCGTCGTCAGACCGATAGCCCTCCTTTCACTGGTGACTTTGTGTTTGAGGCCACAAATGTTACAAAGCTGTCTTTAAGTTGAAGTTATCACACAGTCCTCGCTCAAGCCGCTCACTCGCTCTGTTTCATTACAGAAACAGAATTACATTACAATTAGATTACTTTCATTACAGTGTGCTCCTTAGCACTGGGAGCTCCCTCTGCTGTCCATAAGGTGCCTCTGCGCACCAGCCATTTCAAACCCAGCCTCCAGTATTTGGGCCACGCCTCTTAATTTGCATACACTCCTCAATCCTCAAATGCCCAATCCTCAATCTTCATACGCCCAATCCTAAATCCCCAAATCCCCAATCCTCAATCCTAAATGGCTAAATGACCAAATGCCCAATCCTAAATACAAAATGCCCTATCCTAAATACCAAATTAATTTTCGACTTGGACTTTAAGTTTAAAATTTAGATTTTTAGATTTGGTTTAATACTTTTAGTTTTAGACTTTTAGTTTATAATCTGACTCAATAATTCCTCCATAGTTTTCACATAACGTGTAAACATTTTACTAGTTAGACTTTTTCCAAACTATAATTCCTGACTAAATTTATAATCAAGTGAAATATTATGAAGTTTCAATAACAATATACAATACTATACCATTCAAAAGCTTGATGTAAATTATATAAATGTAACAAATAGATAACTGTAACAAATGTAACAAAAAATGGCGTTCTTTTAATTTATCCCCCCTAAAAAACCTGAAAAATATTCTCAGCTCTTTTCAACATTAATAATAATAATGGTCATAATAATAATAATAATAACAATAAATGTTTTTTTTTTTTTGTAGAAAATAACTTTGTTTGGATTTCTGAAGGATTGTGTGACTGGAGTAATGATGCAAAAAATTAGTTTGAAAGTCAGCTTTGATTGTTCCTAATAAACTGTTTAACTGCTCCCCCAAGTGGATATTAATTTATGTTGTGGGATAATTAAATATATTTTTAATAAATTACAAACATAAAATTATATAGATTTATTTTGTCCTCACATTCTTTCTTGTAACTGTTCCCTATCAGTGGCACAGATGACTGAAAGGCTCATTATGCAGCTCATTATGCAGGCCTTTGTCTTCTCAGGTGTAAATCACAATGATATTCATGATAGTTGACCCCTACTCGCATATGACTTTTACCAACAAAAAGTGTCTTAGAAAATTTAAATCAATATATTGTTTTCTGTGAGTAAACAAGATGATTTTCACATCATTTAGAAAGAAAAAATTCTAGGCTACAAGCTCCAGTTCTCAAAAATCCCGGGAACCATTGTTCTTTATGTGTTTTTTTGCCTTATTCAAATGTTTTAACATTTTTTGTTTTTCACTAACCACGCATAACATTTTTTTTCTCAAAAACACAATCATGTACATACATGCTGCTCACATATTATTATAGCCCAGTTTGTGCTGATTACAGTGAGATTAGACTTTACCCATTTAGATATTTATAAGAAACTGAAAAAAGCACAAATGTCATGGCATGACAAAACTTCTCCAGGCCCCAAAAAATACCCTTAGACTCCATACAATAGAGATACAAATTAAACTCATTTTTCAGATACTGTAGGTTTTACTTAACATGTATACATTTAAAAAAATTTGTCAGTACATTACATTAGCATTCAGCAACATCTGCATTTTGACCGCGGGAAGAATGTGGCTTAAATGAATCCAAAGAAGACACTAGAAATAAACATAACATGTTGAATAGCAGACGACAAGTGGTTATTATTATTATTATTATTATTATAATTATTATTTTCTGCCAAGCTTCTGCAGCTCTTTCTTAATGTTTAAGCCAGCTGGACAGACTACAACTCTACCTTTTCCCACCTAACACCAACGTGACATACCTCGATCAATATCACACTGTCTTTCTTCATTTCTCCCAAAGATTCTTTTCTATATTTCGGTCACCTTACTGGGTTTGGGGTTCCTTGACACTGACACCCTGACTTGTTTAGTCGATGTTTAAAAGACACATTAGTATTCGCTTGTTAAGTATGACATCACGTGTCACCGCTTCTGTGTCCAAACGCTCTATCAGATACCACGAGAAAACAAGAAAAGGTGCTAATATAAACTCACAATGTGATATAATACTACAGAGAAAGTTATAATCCTAAACTTTAACTCCATAACGAAGTCCCAAATAGCCAACCAATGTAAATATAAATATAAAAAACTATATATTATAAACACAAAATGATTTGTGTTTGGGACGCTGTGATCACGAAGACTGTAGTGTATACCAGAAGTTTGAAAAGGTTTAGCTTAAATGATTATTAAGAATAAACAGTGCTCAGAAACGGCTGCTGAGGTAGTATTCTCAAGTGAAGCGAGTTGAGGCTTGGACCCGGAAACAGCGCTTCTTACGTCATCACTTAACAACAGAATTATTATTAGAAGTATTTTTATTATTCTAAATATCAATTTGAAGCTACTGACACTATTGGGTTAGAACAAAACTTGAACTGAATTGAACTATTGTTTTTCATGCTTTATAGCTGAAATAAATTTGTTCATAATTGATTTGAATTTTTTAGCAACATCAACACTGTTATTAATTTGGGTTACATTCCCAAAAGCACTAATCATAGAACCATTGCTACGCTTAGTTTTACGATGCCTTTGGAAACACATCCCTGTATTGGCTATACTTCAGATGTTCCTATGCAAACAAACATTCACCCGACATTTTTGAGACATTAAACCATAAGTTAAGCCCTGTTCACACCAAAAACGATAATTATAAAGATCCACACAGCGAATGGTGTGTGTGCGCAATGATCTGTGGCTTGAAATTATATTGAAATGCTGAATATGACATCAGCCACAAAGTGAATATTCATGTTCAGATTTACATATTTTGATCAACTGTATTCTGTTTCACCAACAGAGATTTTTAGAAAAGGAAATGTTCACTGTATATTTATGGTGGAATGATATACAGCTGAATCCCTCTCAAAACGCCTGAAGACACAACTCTTCTGTGAGCGCTTGACTTTATTATTAATGAACGATTTAAACTATTTAAAAAGCCTGTAATATTCTTTCACCACTGTCTTATCTACATCTAGGTACTTTAATTATTTTCAGAATAATTCCTGTACTGTTGTGTTCAAGCACTTCATCATGTCTCCCTTTTGTTGTTCCTAATTATCATGGATAGAAGCATCTGCTAAATTAATAAATGCGACTTTAATGCAAACAACATCTCAACATGCAAGTAAGAAATCTAAAACCTAATCTCATAGTACACATGCAAACACAAGTTCAGAGTATAATTGCATTGCATTTCAAATTACATTAGTTTTAACCAATGTGCCTGACAATTATCTGTAATATTTCTATACATGAGCAATTGTACTTGTAATGATTAAACCTTCATATTCATCCGGAAGAAGGAGGCGGGAACTGGCGGACAATCAAAAACATTTTAATAACAAAATAAACACAAAACAGCCCCTCACGGACGACTGGTGCGCGCAAATAAAACCCAAAACACAACTAAAAGCCCAGGCCTGGTCCTCTCTCGTCCTTCACTGTCGTCGCTCCAGTTTTATATCCTTCCATCTCCTCCATGGGCCTCGAGACCGGTGGGTCGAACAGGTGTAGTTCATCTCCAATCACTCCCCCGGCCTCGCTCCCATGTCCCTCGGCCCCGCCCCACTCGTCACAGTACTGAACTCGTTGAGGTTTCACACTGAATGCAGCATGAGGCTGCTTTTTATGCAAAAAAGTAAAAGAAATCATTTATGTAAACCAAGGTCAGTGAGTGCAAACCTTGTGGAATACTATGGAAACATAATAGCAGGGCCATGGGAGACAATGCATCAGTGTTCATATTAGTAGCGGCAGGAAGGGATGGAAGTCTGGCCTTGTAGATGAGGCTTTTGTGTGAGATGCAATAGAGAGCATCCAGGTTCTGTAATCGCTTTCAGACAGACGCTGTGCACTTCATACCACGTCCAATCCACAACACACAAAGGAGCACTGTGGACTAGAAACAATCATTAATTTACTAGCTTCTTAAAGCTTCTGTAAAGTCAGTTCTTAAGACTTTTAGGAATACGAACTCAAAGTGGTCAGTTTATTTATTTAATTTTTGGAAAATGTGTGGTGATGGGAAAACAAATGTTGAGATGGAAAATTTGTATTTGAATGCCTTTGGTTTTTGTCTTCTCTGTCTTCTCTTGCAAAAATTCCTCCAAGAAACTTTGATGTATATACAGCAGTCAACATTTGAAGTGGATCAGAAAAGTTTATCAAAGTTGTCCTTAGACAAGAACGGGTATTGTTTTGGTTTTAGGATAACTTTGATGGACGGTTTTTGATCAGACGGTTCAAATGTTGACTACTGTATATAAAATCCATCTTTATGCAAAATCAAATGTATTATTTCTTTCATGATTTGACATGATCTGGCTTAGAAAGCAGTCATTCATCTGACCTTATCAGAGCGTTCTAAATAAACAGCATTGTAGGAAATAAGAGGGAGACCAATGCACAGCAAGAGTCATCCATCGCCACCATTGAAAGCCTCTGGCCTGTTTAGCTATTTGATAAAAAGTCCATTAAAGCATGTCTAATTAAACGATAAGCTCAAATGAAATCACAGGTTGGAAAGATTTGCAGTAAGCACCTCATGGAGCGGCTAGTGATCGTGGGCCATGTAATAATCACAAACAAACAAGTGTATATGAACGGCAGCATGCGATAGTAACCACGCAAATTGATTTGACTTTTATATTGAAACGCTGAGCTGCGAGGCTAATTGGATTATATGATATGTCGTGACCGGTCGAGTCCTGGCATCTTCTGAGATACCAGTGCTTTACAACTAAGATATGCAAGTAAAGCAGGTCATGATGGTTCAGAAGAACCACAGAGAAGAGACTTATCTCCACACTGCAGTCTTATGAAGCGTAATAAATCAGTTAGCTCATTGAAGCAACTTCTTACCATCTGATCAATTACCAGTATGACAAATATGCTTTTAATGAAAAGACCTGACCAGGAGGGTCAAGTTATAATCTAATTTACTCTTTAGTTGATCACGGTTACTCTTCTACACAGAGGATGTGATGTTATTACTCAGACTTGATCTTTCATGGATCAGAACACTTAATGGAGATCGCAGTCATGTTTCAATTAAGTACGTTTTTTTTTGTTTGTTTTTTTGGTCTCAGAACAAATTCTGGGAAATCTTTGAAAAATCTAATTGTTGGCAGTGAGTAAAGAGTATCGATTTCTTCAAAAATTCGAAGAGGCAAATGAGATTACTAGCATCTGAGGAGACACAAAAGAAGGGTAAGCTGAGCCAACATCTACTGTACTGTTAGACAAACAAACAAAATAAATAAGAAGCAGTACTTAATGGCCTTTACGTGGCTCAGACGGTAGAGCATGGTGCTTGCAAACAAAGATCATGGGTTTGATTCCCAAGGAAAGCAAGAACTGAAAATTGTGAACCTTGAATGCAATGTAAGTCGCTTCGTATAAAAGTGTCTAAATGTGTTAATGTATGTCGAACAGAGCTGCTCCGAGACACTGAAAACACCATATCATGAATTGCTCGCATTTAAATAAAAACAGTGCCACGAAAGAAATGCTTAGGATATCCAGCAGAGAGCTCTTAAATAAAAATCTCACTATTTAATTGCATTGATGTCTAGTAGAAACACTTTTTTTTAATATATATATTTAGATTTTGAAAACAAACGTGATACAATGCGAACAACAATAATGAAAATGAGATTAAAGCAACATTGGAATGTTTTATTCATTCATGTTTTGTTTTTAGAAAATAAAACACAACCAATAAATACAAAGATAAAAAGCAACTTTTTAGCGACTGCCTCATTGTATTCCAATAGTAGCGTTTCCATTTCTTTTATATAGTTGCGTATCTTTTTTTGTTTTATTTCGCTCAACAACAGCGGGCAGCGGCACCCAAAGCAGACGGCTCACAATGGATTACAATGAAACAGGCATGCAGATCCATGAGTGATCCTCTTCACACACACACACACACACACACACACACACACACACACGAGTTGGCACATTAAAGACAACATCTAGAAACATTTTGTTTGTTTTGCAAAATAGATATTATATATACACAGAAAAAAAAGAAATAAATCCATAAACCATCTTTGCATCTCTCACCTGTCAAAACTGTAAGTTGTGTCACTTTAAGATTTAAAGGTGAAGTGTGTAATTTTAGCACCACTAGCATCACCAAACATTTGCAGGATTTGCAAGAAAATTTCATTGTTTAAAAAAAAAACAGTCCTGAACACGCCCCCATTTATCACTGGTTAGCCAAAAAGACAGTCCCGCCCCAAACTCATGCCATTGGTCGAGTCATTGCTGCTCAAACAGAGCAATGTTTTGATATCGCCACAGTGTTACACTTTAATGAGAAATAGGAGATTAACGTCAATTATACACATCACCTTTAATGATTCAATGAAAAGAAAACCTCTATCAGCCATCACGTCCGTACATTCATTGTATGCTTCCCAGTAAAATCAGGTGCATAAGTACAGTAGATCGCCCCATGTACAGAGTTTAACAATACACGTAATGTACAAGCACAATATCACCCATGTCGTCGCATGGTTTCATTCAAATTCAGCATGTTTTCCTCTTGCTTTGTGCAAAAGGCAGAGAGCCAGTCAGGTGATCAGAGACGCATGTCATAATCTCAAAGCTGCTGAAATCTCTTCGACTCCCTCATGGGTTCGGCAGGAATATCTGGCACAGAAGGTCGTGGAGGGGAAAACGTCAAAACAGAAAGTGCACAGAGGACAATAGAGGTCGAAGGTTAAAGAAATGTCTTGCGAATTCCCATTCTTGATGTAGATGTGCATTCTCACTGGAGGACAGAAGGCTCATTCAGGTGGGCTGGATCGGCCTAAGCGAAAGGAAACAGAGGAGGCGAGGTGAAGAGGTTGAAGCCGGTGTCGATCGGGTCTGGAGCTCTCGTGTTATCTGACCTCCAGGCAGTCCAGGTACTCCAGAGCCAGCTCGTAGCAGAACCTGTACTGCTCCTGCCAACAACAGCAAGGCCACGTCAGATTCTCTGGCAACATTCACACTTTATCAACTTTATAACTCTACTAGATTTTTATATTTGAAGAAAACATTGGTGTGTGTATCATTAATCCAATAATAAAATCTGATTATGTTATATTATATTTAATGATTATAATGACTATAAAGATGTATTACAGAGGCGGTCTAAGATTTCTAAGATTTCTACAGAACAAGAGAGACTGAGGAAACATGCACACTTTAAAGAAACGAGTCCAGGTTCTGCATCATTATGCAAAATTGTGCACATCAATTATGAAAAACTACTGCTGTTGTGTTAAAAATGTTTGTGTGCTGCTGCGCGTCCCTGTGTGTGTAATAAGCAAAGTGTGTGCACGCTTGTGACGTACTAACGTGCTTTTCTTCAAATAACAAAGAAAAAATATTGCACCAGACTTGCGCCAGAACACATCTTTTTTAGATGTTTTAGATGCGCCAAAACACATATTTTTTAAACTCTCACCCACAAATGGGTGCAAATACATTTGCCATTTAAACAATGCGGCGCAGGACTGGAAAATGTAATTTGCATCAGGCTGAAACTAGCAAAAATACTTTGCGCCCCTTATTTCACCAGGTGTATGATAGGGCCCTAAGACCAGTGCCTAAGGTTAGCAATAGTGCCTAACCTAACACAACTAATTACTAATTAACAAAAGTAAGCATACTAACCATAGACTCCACCATGTTGGGCTTGGAGTTGCGGAGAGTCTTGACTGCGTAGAACACATCCACCATGTTGTGATGGTGCACCATCTCCATTATCATGGTGCAAGCGCAGAAAGTGCCACTGCGTCCACCGCCATTCCTTTAAGAAATCAATATGTTGTTTCATTAGCATCTTCAAGAAAAGCAGCGGCTTGTAACACATGAAGGAGCAGGATCTGAGCAGCATACTTCTTAAAGCTTGTGTGGATTATGCTATTATAGATGTCTGGAGGGGATAGCTGTGAAAGAGGCATATTTGTGCCACCACAGAAATCTGCAATACTTCTAAGCATGAAGGAATGGAAAGTACCAGTGTGCTCTGGGGAAAAGTCATGCAATAAAAATGTCACATCCTTCTGAGCTAAGATCATTTCCCTTGGGCTACTGATAGAGAAAGGGCACCCCAGCGCAGATGCGCAATACACTGCATCTGTGCCGCGCTCTCATTAATAGTGGATAGACATATTTAACTACAGGCAAGTGCAGGTGGCAGGGACGAATCCTGAGGCCAGAGCACTAAGAAGTTTAATACTGAGGAAAATGAAGACATGAAAAAGCAGCCAGAGATTAAGAGCTTTTAGCAGATTTTCACTGTTGGGTGGCCAGGAGCAAAAGAGACCTGGGTTGTATAATCAACACAATGAAGTGTAATTGCTTTCCAATTAGCATTTGGGAGCGGAGCGGTGTGAAACTTACAGGCAATGCACTACAGTGCGACCGTCACCGCACTCCCTCTGCCACTTCTGCACTTGTGCCAGAAGGTTGAGAAAGGCCTTCTTAGAGTCTGGGATTTCACGATAAGCAGACCAGCGCAGGAACTGGAAATGTCGCACTACCAGATGACCTTCCTGCAACTGAACATTAAAGACAGAGAGAGCAAGACCAGAGGCAAGAGAAAACTTTAATAAGAATAAAAGAGGAGGGTCAAAGACAACAGTGGGTCAAAGAATTATGATGGTGTTTTTGACAGATAGGGGGTGCTTTGGTAGTATATTTAATAAATTATTGCACATAAAAGTTGTTATAAGTATTAACTATTTTAAATGACACAAATATGGCATTACATAAACAAATAACTTTTTACCCGTTTTACAGCATGATAGGAAATACTCATAATAAACAGCGTTTGTTTAAATAATTTTTGAATCGTTGAATACATTTGTTAAACTCAACCATTTAAACTTGTCAACCAAAGTATCAAGTGATTTTTCTTTTTGGATTATTGATAATTGTTAATTATGATCGCAAAAAAATTTACACATTCTGCACATAACTTTAAGACAGAATATGCAACCTTGTAACTTTTTTGCACAGTTCCTTGCACAATATGACATCAAAACTCCATTACCATATGACATGGTTTTGCAATTTATTTTACAGTTTGTGCACTTATGTGAACTTACCTAAGAAAGAACCTGGGTTATTACAAGGTAAATACTGTACATGGGGGTTAAGGTTACTATGCACTTGTTCAAAAGAATGTTGTTTTGTGCAATGTAATTATTGTGTTTATATTGAACTGCAAAATACATTTGCTGCCACAGAGGTGGAATATGGGTAAGGTCAGGGCCCGGTTTTGGTAGGTTTAATGGTGGGTTAAAGTGTAATTCTAGATGTAAATACAAAAATGAATAACGGATGTAATTACAGGAAGCTGATTTTAAACTTAAGTACAATGTAAAAACACGTAATGCAAAAACATGTACAAATAAGTGCATTGTATCAAATGATTAATTTAAATGTAAGTACATAGCAGTTAAAGACACTTAATATAAAGTGGGTCCCTGTGTTTTGATGTTTGCACAAAAGCAATATGTATGGCTTCACTAACAGTAAACGTGGTTGGTAGCCCACCCGGTAGAGCATTGCAATTGGGTAAAAGCCATAATAAAAGAGCCTGAGTACTTAGGTTAGGTTTAGTGTACAGTGGGTAGTATGTGGTGCTTTTAGTGCTACTCAATGCACACTTCATTTTGAAATTTTCAAATTTACTTTCATTAGTTGGACATAAAATGGAACACACTTTTAGCCCCATTTTACTTTGACAGCATCACATATTGTGCAAGAAACATTTTTATATAATTTCACAGAAAGGTCACCATGGACCCATTAAAAAAAGAAAAATGTGCCTAGGTTAAAACTGGAGCTATAGCACCTCCTTTCACTCATTTTTCAGGAGCTGTTTTGCATCCTATTCATGGAATATCTACTGTACGTCAAACACTAATTTCAAAACAAAATGGCACACAGTATTAAGCTGGAACCTCTGAGCATTAATTAGCATCTAAACTCCTCTGTAACAAATCATAAAAGCATTGTTCTATCTTGGGGCTGTCTATTTTTCTTTATCTAGGGATGGTGCCATTTAGCAATATGATCTATCAATAATACTCTACGCCTTGTACCTTTTTAGGGAAGCGAGACTCGTCGTTCCAACATGGGTGGTTCTCTCTGGGGTCCTGTGAAGAAGCAGTATGGGAGATTTTCTGACAATGACATGGACTGTTTGTCTGGCTTGCAGAGTCTCAAAGAGACAGAGCGGACGTGGGGACTGACAGGGGCTAGCCAAACTGACACAGGCACGGATGGAAACGCGGCTAAAAGTTGACAGCCTGCCTGACAGAAGTGCTAAAGGGAGCTAGCAATGAGAGGTGCAACACTTGGGACAAGATTTCAAAGAGACAGGATGTTGACAATGAAGCCATCAGGGAAGACTAAGGTCAGCTAGAGGTGTGAGAAAGTGGCTTTTTATTCAGACAAGTCAATATCAGAAGCACAGACCACACTGAGAGAGACTGACACAATACGAACAACTTTATCTCTCACTCACGCACATAGAGTGAGAAATAAACAGCTCCAACTCCAGCAGCGCAATGCCACCGGCAATTTGTGAAATGGAGACTTTTAATGACTAACCACACTTTTATACCTTTGCTTTAATTTAATCGGTATTGAATTCATTTCCTAAAAGTCTCTGAAAAGATCATTTAGCCATTAGCTTCAGTTAATTAACCTTTCCGTAGTGGACCTGAACTCAGACAATCTCCAATCTTTAAAAAAAAAGATGGACGTTACAAGACGGGTCATTTGTCTAATGAGGTCTGATTTTAATGAGATACTGTAATAAATGTCAGTGCTAACACTGGGAGAGAACGGCTCGTGATAAGAAGGCACATACAGGGGATAACATATATCTGAAAATGACTTTTTTGGCCCTGCAGACTCACCCGTGTGATGTTGGTCACCCTGAACAAGCGAGTGACGACGTTGTCATCGGTGGATCTGGAGAGCAGCTCCACTGTCATGGGTCCAAACTGCTGCATGCCCGTTTCAGGCCAGTACTGCAGACAGGGCTGAGAGAGAGAGAGAGAGAGAGAGAGAAGAAAAAAATACACATGTAAATTGCTATTTTAATTCACTCCTTTACACACGATAAAATAAATGTGTTGTTTAACAACAGGACAGTGACAAACTATTGACACAACTCTGACCAACAATTATGTCCACAATAATTTTTCAAAAATCTAGTTTGTAGTGCCAATTATTTGATTATTTAATTTATGTTATTTTTCATTTGGTTTACAAACAAACACATAAATAAAAAACAACCAACCAACTTTTTATTATTATTGTTACTGGTTAATAATATAATAATATTTAAAACATACGTATTTGGTTTTTTAGATTAATATTACATTTTTAGTATTACATTTTTATTTGAAATATATCATAGTTGACAACGTGATTTAGAGCTGCAGTCCGTAAGTTTTGCCTGTTTGTCGCCATCTATGTTTAAAAACCTGGATTTGCAGCTGTTTGTGGAATGATCTTCCTGGCGTGGGTTGTGATCCAGTGTGGATGAATCTGTTTCGAGGTGAATGTGTAGCTGTCCGTCATGTGGATATTCACTGTATTTAGTTATCACTGGTTCTAGCCTACGTCTTGGAATATATGACCCAAATAAGAATTTTCACCATATATTGTCATCTGAACAAGTAACATGTCTGTCACGTTTGTTCTGACCAACTGAGGAAAAAAACATTATAATAAAGCACACTACTAATGGTGATTTAATCTATCGATCATTTAGCTCACATCACATCAAACTCTACAAATGATTATCATTGTTATAATTTATTCTAAAATAATTCATGTTAACAACATCAGCACTGCATAGTGTGTCAATTAGAGTGTAGATTTCAATTTCTGTACAGTCTAATCTCTGATTGTCACATCATTCGAACTTCGTATTAGGAAATTATTTTAACCCAAAAGCAAACTATATGTTCCCATCGAACTGGTTGTCTTTAAATTACACATCTTGTGTAAACCCAGACTATCTGTAATCAGAAGCACTTTTAAAACTGGAATAATTTAATTCACATGTGTTTCATAAAATCTTTCTTGATTACAATCCACCATCAAAATAATTTTTTGACATTTAATTATTCCAGCTGCTGTGGGAATAGGCTATAATTAAACGTTCCTCCACCTGCAGGATCCTCACATGTGATAGTCTAGTAGCCGGGACAGCTTCATGTTTACAGACTTGACATAATGACGCAGTGCCTTGCTCAAATTTCCCGTGAAATCCTACCCAAACCACTCAAATTAGAAAACACTGTTATAAATTAACCGTTGTGAATCAGGCTAAAGTAAGTGTTCGGTTCTTTGGATCACTAGGAAAAATATATTGGTAAAATTCATGGTTATAAAAAAGTCTGCTTAAAATATTGGGAATAGTAGGATTAATTTAAGCGAATTATATTTATTTCACAATGAGTATTTTGTTGCGTGATGTGAGCGTCAATTAGGTGTGAGCATGCATAAAAAACGTAGAAAGCATTGTTGGCTCACCACCCATCATCATCAGGAGCACACAGCCTGTTGGTATGTATTGAATTTAGAACCTTTTGAAATGTTTACCATGAGTAACGGTTTGCTGTACATTCATTTAGGAATGTTTAAACTTTCGTACTTGTGTAATTGTCTTCATTGGCTGCGCTTAGTCCATGCTGAGAGACTTAATTTATAGTTAAGTTAGCGCGTGTACGGTTCATTTCTCTCGGTTTGTGATATGTTCGAACACTGGATAATTAACAAATTACCAAGTAAACTAGTGTAGCGGACGGTTGTTTGGTGGGCGACGGTGTTGCATTCATTTGGTGGAGCATTAAATTGAAGCGTTGTAATGATTAATACACTTTGCCTACTGACTCGTGTGATAGCTATACTCTGTGCAGGAGCGCTGCTATGCATGATGGGAAATGTAGTTTCTGCGGTGTTCTGATGCAGCGGTCTAAAACTGAATAGGAGATTATATGATAGTGTATTCTCATTTACAGCAGAAATAGTCTAGTTATTTTATTGTAACTACTTCATGTTTGTTTGTTTGCATTATATATACAATGGACATATTTGTAACACTGTTTTATTTCTTATTTCAGGTCTATGACCTGTGGTCAGTTGTATAAATAAAACAAAATACAAGATTAATGACAAACACGAGTCATGCCATGTGTGCTACCTGTCACTAGCCTATTCGGATGGCTGAAAATTGAAAAAGATCCGAACAGTAGAGCCTGTCCTCCAACAAAAAACCATATAGGTCGTTTCTGCAAGCACCTTATTACGACCTATATTTACGTTTTAAAGTTAAGCGCCCTCTAGCGGGCGTAAAAATAATGACAGTATCGCGTTGCGTCTGTCGTCATGAAATGACGTATAACGTCATTACCAATCAAAACGCACGTTTATTTAAATGCAATGTGTGGGCTTTTTACACCGATCTCACAGTATTTACTACATATTTCAGTAGGTGGCTTATTCGTTCGAATGACCACACCTAACCCCACCCCTAAACCTAACCCTCACAGAAATCATGCTAAATTATGATTTATTGAGCATATACATTTTCGTAAACGTCCGTTCCCTGGGATCGAACCCATGATAGCATGATTACCTATCAATGTATAGCGCAATGATCTACCAACTGAGCTACACGAAACGCAAATCAGAGTGCAAATAAAAGAGTACAAAACATTAATATGAAAACGACCTTTTGCCAATAGGGGCGCAATTGTAGTATATGCTCTGATGGGTCGTATTTCAGGGATTGGTTGGAGGACAGGTTACAACAGTAAGGCGATAGTTTTAAACACTGACTGGTTATGTACTTGCTAAAATATTGATTTCGGATCATTTTTAACCCAAAAAAGTTATGGACTGCAGCTTTAAACTTATAGTGTCAGAAAGAAAAAAAAACAGATAACAATTCCCATATTTATACACTTTTTTCATGTATGTATTTATATTTATATGTGTATAAATGTATTATATGTATGTATTATGTATTATATTTCATGTATGTATTTATCCACCTGGGTCAAATGACAGACATAATGGCACCCTGCATGCCTGTAACACTTTACAACGAGGTCCCCGTTTAATGCATTTAATCTGCATTAATCCATGGTTAATGCATTAAATAATAATCATTTGCAATCAGCGGTGCATTTTTATAGCATTTAGAACAAAGATGGTATATTCCATTGCTTATGTCAACTACTGAAGTTAATGCTAACTTATGGAACTCTACTGTAAAATATAAATGTGTACCTTTTAGCCTAATAACATTTTTAATACAAAACAGCTTTTATTGTCATCCATGTGTCATTCATTTTTTCTCTTATTGTGAACTTGGAAATACCACCCTTACATAATTTTTTTTCTCTCCTTACATTATTACCCACATAATCATAGAAAATACATATTAAAATCAATGTCTGGGGGGAAAAAATAAAGAAATAAATTAATTAATAGATAGCAGCCTGAGAAAATGGGCATCTTGTGATTAGGCGAAGGGTGAAGATAGAGAGTGAAAGGATAATGGAGTCAAAGAAATGCCAGAGATAGGCTAATCAGCACTGAAAATCCAATTGCGGCCCACCAAGATAAATAATCCTTGCTCATTCCTCCATATCGCCTGCATTTTCTAGTCCAATCTTCCACCAGATTACCATTTGCTCAATGTGTCAATTAATTTTCGCTCACGCCAGTTGCAGACAGATCTAATCCAGCGCAGTGTTATTTGAAACGAGCAGGCGTGAAACAGCTTCAGCCATGTTATTTCCAATGAGAGATGTTGATAGAGATGAGATAGAAATTGATAAATCCTTGTCACAGTGATGCGAATTAACAGAGTGACACTGTGCCGAAGACAAATATTCATCCCAACACACTCAGACAGATCAGAAAAGGGTGACTAGCAGAAGGAGAACAGAGAGATATTTCTAGAAAGTTAGATAGATGACTAGCAGAGTGTGATAATGTCTGGAAAAACATTCGCACACTTCAGATGGAAGACAGGAAACTGAAATAACTATAAAAAATCCACACACAAACACACACATGTATTATCAGGTGAGTCTTAAAGATAATACACTCTAATTTTGCTTTCAGTGGAATGATGAGCACCAGAGATGCTTTATCATGAAGAACGGGTCACAGTGCTTGTCTGCAGGGGGGAGAGGAGCGAAAATCACGGGTAGGTTGGTATCTCGGTGAGTTTGTCCTTTCCATTGCCAATTTAGACAAGACAAACACATTATCAATGTGGGGAGTCTCAAATGAAATGTTTGCCGTTCACCCAGTGTAAGAATTATGGGCTCAGAGGGGGTGGGGGTGTTGTCTGACCTACCGAAAAATAGCTTGAAACCCTTAAAGACTTCAAAACAAAGGGTGTAGGGGGCCATCAAATATGCAAGGTAATTTTCGTCTCTGGCCATACTGACTTTGCTTTTGTCACGTGGAACAAAAAGTAAAAACATTACAAATCACACTGAATCTAATTTTTTTACTGTAATCTGGACAAATTTCAGATGTGGACACACATTTTGCAATTTAACCTACCTTATGCCATTTTTAATTTGACATTTGTTATAACTGCATGTGTTATTTACTCTATTATGCTGGCTGCAAAAACTTTTATATATATATACATATATTAGCGATGTGATTGGCCATTAATGGAACCAATGCAATACACATCTTGATCAATAGAATACATTAAAGATACATATGAAGCAACTACCAATGTGATGAGATAAAATTCATCCCTATTATGATGCAATCCAATTGTGATCCGATTCAACACAATGTGAATCAATGCAATAAGATGCAATGGGGAAACATGCAATTAAATATGGTACAGTTTACTTTTATTTCTTTATTTATATGTTATTTGTCTTAAAAATTGCATATTATTTTATCAAAATCTCCATCTCTCACTGTCTGCACTGAATACCGTATAGATGTTACATTTCTGACCTACTCCAGACACTTGAGCTACTCCAGACAACAGGGCAAAAGTGTTTGCTTTGACATGTCCAGGTTAAACATGTTTGCATTTCTGTACAGATTTCATTATTAAGTGGACAGTTTATTTCAATAGTGTTCTGGATCATGTTGAATGATTATATGTTTGTTCGGCTCATTTGACTGCAGATTTCATGTAAATGAGACACAGTCTAAAAAAGCAGTATACTGTATATACTATATATATATATATATATATATATATATATATATATATATATATATGAATAAGACAAACCCCCACAGTTTGCTCCCCATTTTAGTTTGAACTAAAATGCAGGTATTCATGGAAATCAAACATCAGTAAAGGGTACAATCTAGACCTGAACAGTTTTCTGAATGAGTGCCATTGTGTGAATCTCATAGTTAGTAGTGTAAGCATTGTGGGTTGTTAACCTGGCTCTCTTACCCAGGCTGAGTTGGACTGGTTGAGTTGGTTGAGCATGACGATGGAGGTACAGCCGTAGTCAAACACCAGTCTCCAGAAGTCCGCGGTGGTGGTGGGCAGGGGGTGAGGGGTCACCACAAACGCAGCCGGCTGCAGGAAGCTGTCCATCAGCGCGGCGTTTATGTAGTTGTTGCCGTCGCCCTCGGTAGAGACGAGGAATGCCAGTGCACGGTCAGGCGGCAGCACATCCATGCTCCGGTTCTTCTCACGGTTACGAGGCAGCAGAGACACGCTGCACTCCTCCACATCCAGGTGAGGAGTCACAGAGTTCAGAGTCTGAAGAGACAGGAGTCAACACAGAGGAAAGATAAGGGATCAAAGTGAGACTGAATGCACTCAATGATTGTGAAATGATATAACTAAGTGAGACAATGAGAGGATAATGAAGTAAAACTATGCAGGCAAATGCTAGAGGCAAAAATGATCAACAGAGCAAAAATGGAATAAGTTTAAAAGATAATGAAATTCTCCTTTAACCACTAAAACACAGAGCACAAGATGACAGATTACTGTCCTGAATGAGTTTTTTCACATAGCACCTCATTGGAAAACCCAGAAGACAGATTCAATTCACAAATAAAATAATAATAAGTATTATTAACTATAGTATTTATTATTTTGATTATACATATATATATATATTTATGTATATATATATATATATATATATATATATATATATATATATATATATATATATATATATATATATATATATATACATACACACACTTCTATTTGGCGTAAATTTTTTATTTGTTTTTACATTTACTAGTATCGAGTTATTTTTATCTTTTTTTTTTTTACATTTTCATTTACAAATATATTTAGTGAATTATTATTATTAATAATAATATTATTATTATACTTTTGGTTAACAAGAACAACACTGCATTGATCATTCAGTTAACTACATATATTATGATAATCAGCATGTAACCTTTTCAATTCTTCATGTGTAAATTTAATCTACTGCTACTTTTGCTTATTAATAGTTAGTCAGGTAGTTATAACGCTTATAAAGTTGTAAACACTATGAAGCTGCTTTGACAGTCAGTATTGTATTAAGTGCTATATAAGAAAAAAAAGTTGGTATAGGTTTGATTAAGGGACCTAAAATATGGTCATGCAAAATAAGGTATTAATATGTGCTTTATAAGTACTAATAATCAGCCAATATGCAAGTAATAAGCATGCTAATAAGGAACTATAGTTAATAGTGAGAAATGTATTATTTTGATTATCGCATTACATTATTATAATTTTGTCTTGTGCACTGTATGCAAACATATGTTGAGTGAAATAGCTTATTTAAGGCAGTACTAAATACTGTAAAAAATAAAATAAATCTATTTCATGGGCCCTCTTTTTTAACTATTAACATTTTTCAGATTCTGTAAGATGTGTGTGAACTAACAACCTCAAGTTCAGACAGATGCAGAGAAAAGCTTTGGAAGCTGAAATGATTTTGTCTCAGGCAAATAATGTCTCCAAAGCTTAATGGCTGCGAATAATGCACACTGGTCACATATGAATACTTCTGCTATGAGCCTTGAGGTGAATGAATCAGACTGAGAATTATGCAGATTATTACACTGAAGTGCTTCAATCCTGATTGGTTCTGACAGCACAAATGGGACATTACAATTATGATTATAAAGATTACACTGGCTATGAGGAGGACAGGGACAGGTACACAGTCTCAGAGTGGCAGGCATGAAGCCATTAATAGCTTAACGCTAAAAACACATGCGAGTGGAACTGTAAGGTGAGGGAACACTTCATTAAACCTTCTCTTAAGGAATGAAAATAGTCTCTACAGCTGATTGACTTCAGCACAGTTTGAGCTGTGAGTTAGCATGCAGCACTTAACCTGGATAAAACAAGATAACATGATTTGCATAAAGCCCCAATGCAAATATCATAACATTAATACAGTTTATACAAACCCAAGCCTCTTTGATAGTCTGGTCTCTATATTATTATTATTTTTTTTTTTTTTTTTTTTTTTTTTTATTATTATTATTATTAAACTTTATTTCATTTAGTTGCCAATGAAGCATTTGTGATTTTTGCATAAGTTTCCATTATCTGATATTTAATCTTTATAACACTTCTTGCACTTATGCTTTTTTAGTAGTTTTAGTTGAAATAAAGTTCTCTACATGACTCAAACCCCTTCTTCAGTGTAAATCTGTGGCATTGTTTTGGTTGTCTTCTAAATTTAACTTGTTTTATTCAAGTCAAAATATTATTTAACGCTGAATAAACCTAAATACAAGTTGTTGTTGTTTTTTTTTTAACCAATAAAGCTCATTTAAATGGGTTAATAACTATGGAATCATATGGGTTGGGTAGCAATATTCAATGTGTAATATAATGTGCAAAAGGACAATGCAATATGTAAAATGGCAATGCATTTCTGTATTTACATTTACATTTTCCAATACATTTGTGCAACGTTTGGTGCAAAATGAAAATGAAAAATAAATTACATAATTTTCATTTGCCATTACACACACTAGTTTTAATATGTAAAATGAATACTAATTATAACGCTTTATAAGTTGCAAAATTAAAATGAAAATGTATTACAGAAATGATTAGATATGTATAACATGTTCAAGCAAAAACTGTGGCAAAATAATAATTGAAATGCTATTTTTCTTAATTGCATTAACACTCACAGTCAAGACACTTACGATTGCATTTTCATTCAATGTCCCGCAATGAATGTAGCAAAATTCAAAGTGCACATTGAAAATGCATTCCGAGCCGATCACGTGTCCGCCCCCTCGCGCCATGTCAATCACTGCGTGAACAAGGCGGGGCTTGCAGAAGGTCAAGAGACTCAAATCTCAAGAAGAGGATTCAAGTGAGAGAACATGGACAAGACAGTTGGCCCGTGTACGTTTTGATCATTTCGGTTTATGGCTTCAATATTACATTCGCACTTGTGGGCGGAGCTGAAACGCTTCTTTCATCTGATTGGTTGAATCGTTCCACCTTCAGCTCGGTCTTTCCATTCTTTCAGGCAGAATAAGAGTCAGTGTGAGTGAAGCACTGTAATGTCTGAAACCACCGCTCACTGTTAATTAGCATAATATTTGAATCAGATGTAGCTGGGCACATAATTCGTGCTGCTGCGACTTGAAAATTATTTCTAGGTTGTAGAATTGTATGAATATTGTCCCACTGATAAATACAGTGCAAATAGTTCTGTCTCTTTGGATAAAAGTGAAGTGTAAATAAAAATCAATAAAAAACTGAACAGTTCCATGTCTGTAACATTTACCACTCTCATATTTTAAGTCATAAGGCACTAGGTATGTGTGTGTGACATTAATAAATAATTGTGAAAATTAATATAGTTACATTTCTTAAATAAATTAGTAATATTTGTTTTATTACATACTAAATTGAATGATGTTTCTCTTTTTAGTCTTCTTTGTTGGGCTTGAGAAAGACGACATATATTTACCGTATTTTCCGGACTATAAGTCGCACTTCTTTTCATAGTTTGGCTGGTCCTGCGACTTACAGTCAGGTGCGACTTATTTATCAAAATTTATATGACATAAACCAAGAGAAATGAACCAAGAGAAAACATTATCGTCTCCAGCCGCGAGATGGCCCTCTGGCGGCTGTAGATGGTAATGTTTTCTCTTGGTTCTTGGTTCTAAATAAATGTGACTTTTATAGTCCAGTGCGATTTATATTTCTATGTTTTTTCCTCGTCATGACGTATTTTTGGACTGATGCAACTTATACTTAGGTGCGACTTATAGTCTGAAAAATACGGGTAACATTATTATTATTATTTATTATCAGAGTAATTGACACAGACTAGAACTTTAATGTTTCACCAAATTGAGCTCAGATCTTCAGACTCGTCTGACTCGTGTTGCTGTATAACTGGCCAGACTTACTTTCCCAAAAAATCCTATTTAATTTTATTTCATAAATGTAACTATATTTATTTCCACTTCACTGATATCCAAGGAGACAGAACTATTTGCACTGTTTTTATCAGTTGGACAATATTTATACAATACTATAACCTATAAATAATTTAACAGTCGCAGCAGCACAAATTAAGTGCCCAGCTACATCTGATTCAAATATTATGCTAATTAACAGTGAGCGGTGGTTTCAGACATTACAGTCGCACTGACTCTTATTCTGCCTGAAAGCATGAAAAGACTGAGCTGAAGGTGGAACGATTCGACCAATCAGATGAAAGCAGCGTTTCAGCTCCGCCCACAAGTGCGAATGTAATATTGAAGCCATAAACCGAAATGATCAAAACGTACACGGGCCAACTGTCTTGTCCATGTTCTCTCACTTGAATCCTCTTCTTGAGTCTTGAGTCTCTTGACCTTCTGCAAGCCCCGCCTTGTTCACGCAGTGATTGACATTGCTACATTCATTGTGGGACATTGAATGAAAATGCAATCGTAAGTGTCTTGACTGTGAGTGATAATGCAATTAAGAAAAATAGCATTTGAATGATAATTTTGCCACAGTTTTTGCTTGAACATGTTATACATATCTAATCATTTCTGTAATACATTTTCATTTTAATTTTGCAACTTATAAAGCGTTAAAATTAGTATTCATTTTACATATTAAAACTAGTGTGTGAAATGGCAAATGAAAATTATGTAATTTAATTTTCATTTTGCACCAAACGTTGCACAAATGTACTGGAAAATATAAAAAATGTAAATACAGAAATGCATTGCCATTTTACATATTGCATATTACATTCCAAATTAAATATTGCTACCCATATGCTTCCATAAGTAACTGCAGATTACCACTTTTTACAGTGTTATCTCTCGGCTTACAGTAGAAAGAAAGAACAATAAATAAATAAATAAATAAAATGCATGAGGTTTTAATCTCTGGCTTCAATCAGTGCTTCTAATTTTCTTGAACTCCAGTTACACACCATACAATCAAACAATTTCAGCTCATTTTTCACCTAAACGATTATGCATATATTATGTTTGGTCTCCTAATATGTTCAGAAGTTTTCTGGCACTATTTCTTGGGCGTTTTGCTTGCTGGGATCACTTAATTTGTCAGAGTATCTCAGCAGTATTTCCCACTTGGACCAATCTAAGCACACAGTCTCGTCCTGGGTCTAAGCAATGAGATGCAGTCAGTACACTTGAACATGTGACATCCGCAGTGCATTAGCAGAATCCACAACATTAAATTGGGCTGTAATTAGACTGCAATCAGCAGAAATATTACTGGATATTAACTTGCTGAGAAAGTAATAAGCAATAGGCATGATAATGGTTGTCTCAGCTCATGGGTCACAAAAAGGATACATCCTTATATTTACTGGGGCCAAAATAAATAAATAAATAAATAAGAGTGGATTTTTTTAAAGTGTGATTAGTAACTCTAGTCAAAGTTTGACAGTGCTGGGGTCAGTTTTGTGATAATCTTATGAATAAAATTACCCTTGAACTCATAAGCTCACACATTTGACTCATCTAGTTGAAATGTGAAATAATAATACAATTTGTAAGAACTGATTTATTTTAAATATACTTTCAAATAAATTTTATTCCTGCATCATTACTCCAGTCTTCAGTTTCACATGCTCCTTCAGAAATCATTCTAATATACTGATTTGCTGCTCAAATTTGCCATATACCGTATATATATATATATATACATATATATATATATATACATATATACATATATATATATATATATATATATATATATATATATATATATATATATATATATATATTAGGGGTGTAACGGTACGCAAAAATCACGGTTCGGTACGTACCTCGGTTTTAAAGTCACGGTTCGGTTCATTTTCGGTACAGTAAGGGAAAGAAATGGAAACATTAAACTGCAGGTTGTTCATTACTATAAACTTTTTTTTAACAATTTGTTTACACTTTTTTTTTTTAAATACTTTTTAATAAAATATATAAAATTAAAAAAGAATAAGAAATAAAATACTGCTGCAAAGTTCTCCACTAAATAAAATACTCTCAGTCTCAAACCAATATCATATAATAAAATATAATGAAAAATATAAATAAATAACTATGATTACAGTGCAGCATTACCAATCCCAGCTTGTAGGCCTGCTCATATTTAATATATATATATAACTTTTCCAAAGTGTAAAGTTGCAGCATCAACAGTTTCAGTTTTTAGACCTGCTCAGATTTCGCTATTGCGTTGGCCCGATCAGAATTAAGAGCAAAGGTCTGTTTAAATGCCGACGGGAGCTGCGTTTGAATTACAATCGTTTTTTTCCTAGTTGTAGTGATGTTCACACTCGCGTGATGCCTTTTGAAAACCTTAGGCCGGTGGCACACTGGCATATTGCACCTGTCAAACATAATCTATTTTGCTGTCAATACTGTTGACGGTGTCCTTTATCAGTAGGCTTTATATTTATGCTCAACATGAAGTATAGATATTGTTGTCGTGAAGACAAGATCCTGGTCTGTCGGCGGCCTCCCTCTACGTCACCTACAGTAGCAGCAGCGCACCATCGCCGCGTCAGGCACGATTCTGGTGGGTAAAGACACAGAAAACGCGAAGCAGCCATCACGCAACTGATACGAAGCAGAAACACCACACTCACGCCACGCAGCCAGTGTGTCACCGGCCTTAGAATCAGCTGCAGGGCGGGATTTGCACTGAACGCGGAGACTTTCGCCACTTAATCTGTTCGTTTGGAAACACGAACATGTACCTATGTTCCGCGCACAAAATATTGCATTCGGTCATTCAGTACACACGTGCACCGTACCGAAAGCCCTGTACAGAAACGGTCTGGTACGAATACACGTACCGTTACACCCCTAATATATATATATATATATATATATATATATATATATATATATATATATATATATATATATATATATATATATATATATATATATACTACTGTTCAACAGTTTGGGATCAGTAAGACTTGTAATGATTTTTAAAGAAGTCCCTTATGCTCATCAATATATATATATATGGTTCACATATACAGCTCTGCGAGTTTGCTGCATAAAACCATCAGTCGATTTTTGCGTTGTTCTGAATGAAAATGCAAATTCATTGTTTGCCACTAGGTGCCACTTTTGAAGCGGTAAAAATTCCCAAAAAAAGTTTCCCCAGTAACGATGTACACAAAGCAGCACCTTGCTCAAAAATGCTGCTTTATGACATGGAAATAAAATTGACTAATTGGACCAATCATCGGAAATTGCCGTCATGCAAAGGAGGATTTTGGAAAAATTAATTGGTGGGTGAATCATTTGGGTGTCGTTGAGTAGGTAATGTAAAAATAACCACTTCAGACTCTATGGCCAAGAAAGAAAGTGAGGAAAGTCATTTATGAGTCATTTGTCTTCAGCTCATTCACTCACCTGAAATTCTTCCCGCAGTTGAGAGGTGTTGGTCTGAGAATCCACACTCAGCATGTCCTTATAGGTGAGCTCAAACTCGCTGATGGGGATGGCGGTCTCTCCGCACAGACAGGCCTCTAGTATGGCATCATGGATGAATATATACTGCTCCTGAAAGAGAGATTGACATAGAAAGAGTTAGCTCAGGATGGAAAACTGCTTTGAAGAAATGAGGCTATGTCACAACATGCACAAAGCAGTGTCCAATTATTTTCTTTAATTATAAATGATGTGACAAAATCTCAGAGAGATTAATCGAGGGGGCAAATATTAGCTTAATTAAGCAGTGTAGGAGGGAAATGTCAAAGTCAATCAAATCTATATTCCACGTAAAGATGCAAAACACTCATCTACAAATGGCCATCAGCAGAATGACTTTAGATTTAAGAAACTGTGGTATATGACAATAGACAATAAAATCACATTTACAAAGGCATTGTGCCAAAACGTTTGTAATAAAATCACCTGTGGTCTTATGCCTCTTTATGCTACTTTGATGTCTTCTAACTGGCACCTTGGATGGTGTGCATACGCATGATTATTTTACTAAGAATATGACAATAGTTATCACTAAAAATAACGCTGCTGTATACCAGGAAGTTTTAGAGCACTTGCTGCTGACCAACTTTATGGAGATGCAGATTTCATTTTCCAACAGGACTTGGGACCTGCACAGAGTGCCAAAGCTACCAGTACCTGGTTTAAGGACCATGGTATCCCTGTTCTTAATTGGCCAGCAAACTCGCCTGACCTTAACCGCATAAATACCAAAATGTATTAGTTTGCAAATAATACACTGCAGTGTAAGTCTTTTAACATGTTTTATAGCCCAATAGTGTTCACTGAAACTAGAAACAGCAGTGAACTGTATGTACAGATACAGAGTTTTGTAAATGCAGGTAGAGGCATATTTTTATAATATTATTTTTTTATTTTTGCCATTTTTTTTTTAATCTATTTAACTTTTTTTTTTCAAATCTTGACAATCGTCAGCGTACAGTTTTTCATATTTCTCCAATCTATTTAATATCTCTCCTCAACTAGTCATATGATTTGAGGTGTGGTTCAGGATGGATTGCATAATTAAGTCTAATTAAGTTAATAAAGATAAATCTATAACCTTAAATATGGGGGGATTTAGAAGCAAGTTGCAACTGCTATGACAAGCACTAATTAAATTTAAGAATGTTGAGCAGCAAGCTCATTGGATACAGATACAGGAGAGAACCAATCATGAACCAATTCATATATATATTATCAGCAACAGTGTGTAACAATGAGGACAGAGATTTCTTATGCATTATAAAGCAGTCTAGACTGCATGGTAAGATGTGTTTCATGGCCTTGCTTTTGTCTTGAAAGCATTCTTGTGATATTAAGCTGACAGTGATTATACATTGAATTATGTTTTTTTTTTCTTTGTTGTGCAGCCCCTTGAGGGTCTTGAATGGGAAAATATTCACAGCTATTTTATTCCATCAGTTTATTAACATGCAGTTCACCAACTCATTCTCTGCAGACCAACTGCAAGAGTTACATAACTGAATTAATTTTAGGCAAAAGAATAAAACAAGAATATAAATTATTAAATTAACATAATTAATTAAATTAACAATAAAATTAACACATTTTTGTACAAAACATACTTTTAATAGTTCTAAATCTCATTTACCAAAATTTGAGTTGTAGTCCATTGTTTTTAAATACTTGTTTCTGTAAAGAAAATACAGAGGTTGAAAGCAAAGGCAAAATAAGAAACTGGAAGTTGGCCTGAAATGCATGATAAAATGCAGCATTCATTCTCCTGCTGCACTTGTATTTGAGATGTTAACATTACAAAGCAACATGAACTACCATTTGCAAACCATTTTATTTTTGTATTTACAACTGAAACAGGATATTCAGTGAGAACAAATGTGGGACTTGATTTCATCCTTCAGGATTTGATGGATATTTTAGAATTCGGGAAACAGTGTTCAATTCATCCAAATGAACCAAACTCTGATGTTAAATGAACTGGTTTAAGCATCAAAAGTGCTTTTGTGAACAAAAAATACAAATACAAAACCTAGATAAAATAGCCAGCCTAGTTTAGTTGGATGATTAGCTGATTAATGGATCCTTGTGACCCATCCTTTGTTTCTGATCATTACAGTAAGTTTCTTACCTCAGTCTGGATCATGTTGATACGTCGTGAGCAGAGCGTCTTCACACAGTTATAAATGTCCACTACACCCTCACACTCCGCCATATCCAGCATCACGTCCAATACGATGTAACAGCCGGTGCGGCCAGCACCCATACTGCAGACAGACAAATAATGAGAACATATCTCAGTGCACTGTTGAGCTATTTCAAATAAATAACAACACATGGGCCTGGAATGAAATGAGAGTGAGTAAACAAAGAGATTTTTTTATGTGGAGCTGGCACCGTTCTAATGCAGATCTGGGTACACCCTAGTAAATGGGCTGTTTTAAGTAGAAGTACTTCACAAAGTGAAATTGTCATGTGGGTTGGACTGGCCATCGTTACAGTGAAGCATACTAATGAAGTATGCTTTAAAAAAGATGAGAGCAATATCCCAGGCAATCCTGAATGAAGCACTGCTGCAGTTTAATTAAAAGATAAAGTGATAATGTTAAAGCACATAAAACAGAGAGATAAACTGAGGAATACATTACATCATGTGATCTGCACAATTTTCTTTTACATTTTCAGGATAAATGTGGGCCAATGAGTCTTTAGGGACTGATGAACATTTCATCAGTGTTCAGGGATGATTCATTGAATTGGTTTTCTGTCCAATTTAGTTTTTATCTGATACATGGATGTCTTCCGCATGAATAAGTGAGATTGGGGGGCAGAAACACATCCTTGGACTGATGAACTGCAGGTGTGAGCATTTTTTCCTGTTTATAATAGGCAGCAGATGAATGGAAAATATCAAATATCTGCAGTTCATCAAAAGCAAAAACATGTTTTATGTTTGAGATCTGAAAGCACTGATTCTGCCTTCTGGCATTTTTTAAAGGTGAAGTGGAGGCACAAATGGAGTTACTTAAGACACATCTTTTTAACAAACAATTGGAGTAACAACTTGTATCCAGCTGTAATCTTAGTTGTAAATGGTAGGGGAAAAAACACGTGAGAAAGCTTCTAAAATGTAATTTTTGGTGATGCAGATCTTAAACTGTTAGTTATAGGGTTATCACTAGTGGGAAATTGATATTCACTGACCAATGGTGCGCAAACAGGAAGCAGTGATTGATTACCTGCAGTGGACCACCACTGGTCCAGCGTCGGGAGGTGTGGAGGCCTTGACCCGCCGGAGGAAGGCCAGCAGTCCTGTTGCATGATACGGGACACCATGCTCTGGCCAGTTTGTGAAGTGGAACTGGCAGACTTCATGTTTAGCTGGGTAACCCCGCTGATAGAGGACAAAGTTACTCATTAGGAAAACATTAGAAACAACATTTATTAATTAGAATGTTCATACTAAAAATGTTCTTGAACATTTTCCATGATTTTATAATTTTATCAAAGTAACAGATGGATAATAGCTCCATTAACTAATTTTCATTTAAAAGCACAAATGTTTGCAGAATATTGACAAACATCTCGGCAGTCTCACCCGCTCCATGGCAAAGGTGCGTACGGTGTATTCCGCCAGCGTTTCTGTTTTCAGCAGAGTGATTTTGATGTCTCCATAGAGCTCACTGTCATCAGGCCAGTATTTACAGCACTTCATCTGAACCACACACACATATACAATTAACACACCACGGCGGCTACGACTGCAATCAACAGCTTTAAGAGTTCTACAATCTGTTACAAATACTACATTACAAAAAATTTAATAAAAAAAATCATAATAATAATAAATACAACTACAACTAGATATTCCACCAAAATATCAAAGTTGCCACAGTTACATAGAACTGTTATACTACAATAAAACTGTGGTAACTTTGCAAAAGCCAATGAATATATGCCAAATGACAGAAATATTCTGAAAGCCCCTTTCTAAGAGATCCTATAATAGCTATGATGTTCCACTATCAACAACTGTAGTAACCCTGGTATTTTAGAGGAAAGGGGACAAAGAAAAGCTCAATTTCATGCTAAAGATGCCTGGCCAATAAAAAACATCCATCAGACGGAGCGTCTCTGGCTAATGGGGTTTCTTGGTGAAGTTTATCTTCAGTAATGGTCAGCAGTGGGTCAGTATTCAGTAATGGATGGTGTCCATTAGTGGGCGGAGGGGGTGGACGAGCAGCCCAAGGCAGAGGTAGACTTATTCTACTCACTCTCCCCACCTCCACCAGTTTGGTGATCATCACGATGCTGTAGCAGTTCTCCTGCCAAACCATGCGCCAGAAGTCATAGATCATGTCCTGCTTGGGCCCTGCGGAGTGAGAGACGGAACAATGAACTTTCATGGTGAATTGTGGGAGGTGAATGATTTGAACGCAGGATAAAGAGAGGATAGAGGAAGTTTTGTGAAATAGCAGGTCACAACATCCATGAGGATTATATAAGAAAAGCGAAAACATGGACGGTGAGATGCTGAGTCGAGAGATCTATCGGTATAGAAGACAACAAATGGAGAAACCGCTGGCAGTTAAAATCAAGTAAATGATAGCAGCAAGAAACTAGAGTTAGATTTTTTTTTTCTGAAGAAAGGTACTGTAAGTGATTGCAGGATGCTAGGCAGTTAATAAGGCTGGTGTTTTCAGTGCGCTGCTACGTGGTTGCTAAAATGAGTGTATGCTATAGTGCAACATCGTTATCAAGAGAATGTTGAAATGGGCCCAAATGGAATTTTTCGTGACCAAGTCAAAATGATCTAAATATTACTTTGACACTCTATACAAATTATTTTTTTGCATGAAAGCAGGTGCAGCATTTGTAACTTGAATCTGCAATGCTTTGGTGTCATTCACTTCCAGTTATTTAAGCTGGACAAAACAAGCCTTTATGCTGTTTAATATTGTAAACTGGTTTTGTTATCACAATATTTACATTTATTATGGTAATCATAAACACACTTATTATTAGTATTGTTACTGTTATCACTTACTGCACTTTGCTATTCTGGTTATTTACCTTCAGCAGCTAACGAATCAGAAATCTCACACATTCCGGGAAAATAGCTCCCTTCCACTGTGCAAAATGAGATGGGTAGAAAAGTGTATATTCTTGAGTCTTGAGTCACTTCTTTTTTATGTATTTATTTATTTATTTATTTATTTTTTATACAAAGTGTCTTATCTAGGCCTGAAAAATAGGTCTGTAAAAATCTGACCACTTAGAAAAGCAATAGCACACCTCTCGTCAACAATTCTTTCTTTCATTTACTCACCCTCATGTTATTTAAACACACTTTCATTCATCTTCTAAACACAAATAAAGATATTAAGAGTCTTGCCAACCAAAACTTACAAGATAAAACAAATAAAAAAAATATTAAAATGTACTTCTTACATTTTTAGCTTACAAAAGCTTCTTGCACAGACTGATTGTTTCGCTTCATAAGAACTTAATATATCGGCAAGAGCCACTGATATTGGTTTGGTCTTGTCTGCACTGCAACTTTTTAAAGCGTCAACATTTTGGTTGTGTGGACTTTAAATGGAGGGATAAAAATCTGTTAAGTTTAATTAAACATATCTTAATTTGTGTTTCGCAGATGAACAGAAGCCTGAAGGGCTTAGAACGAGTAATTAGCTGATTAACTGATTAATTTTATTTTTTGGGGGGAGAAACATACCTTTAACATTATCTGTCTGATGTCTGGTTTAGAAATTATAGTTTATTATGGTGGGCTAGACAAATGATTAAATCACTAACCCCAAATATGTGTAACTTTAATAGCAAACACCTCTAATAAAGCATTTACCAGTGGTATGAATGACATGAGCTGATCTTCTTTCATTCTCACTTTCGTCTCTTTCTTTTCTTCTTCGTGTATTTGTCTGTACACACATCACTCACTAATAGCATGCAGAAATGTGTACGCACAGAAATATTGGAAACATTAAAGGAAAGCTGCTGAAGGTTTGTAAGTGCAGCATTGTGAACGCTCTGCCCTCGGGCAAAGAGTCTGTTATCTTCTCTACCTGTTAAAACAATTACAGCCAACAACAGGTGCTGCGCTTCCAGAGTTCCTGAGCAGCTCTCCTGCTATCGCCTGCAGCCACATCCACGAAAAATCCCATCGCAACACTCTGTACAGCTGGGATGAAGACGAGGTTATTCATAATGAATAATAACGTTAAAACTTAAAAGTTTTCGAGGCTTAAATAGAAGGTGGGGGGGAGGGGGGGGGGGGGGGGGTATTTGTTCAACATTGTTTTTGGGGCCATACTGAAATGGCATTTCCCAGCTGACAGCATCATAACACTTCCAGCCCAGGTTCATTAAAGCACCTCAGAAGCACATTAAAATCATTCGCAAAGTGTTTCCCAAGATATCATTCCTCTGTGCTGTTAAAATTATAGTTGTGGTGTGGACTCTGCTATTCTTTTAAAACAGAATGATTTCATAACTTTATATACAATCTATATCTCTATCATTATGGATATCATTATAGCCATCATTAAACTGTATAGCAGCAACATGCTAACAGTAGCCTATGTTAACTAGTAACAACTTTACAGCAACATGCTAAAACACACTCACACACTTATCTTTTACGGCTGTAGCAGTTTGCCGTAAGCAACCAAAGAGCAATGCACTAAAAACACTTAGCAAACTCATGTTATATAGTTTAAAGCACCTTACCATAGTAGCAACAAGCTAGCGGTATGCTATCTATCAATATTACAGCAATATGCTACAAAATAGCAACTTCACAGTAATGTGCACACCAAACCCAGCTGGACTGAGTTCAGACAAAATAAAAAATAAAATATGGAGAACGAGCATACAAAAAGAAAACCAACACCCAAAGCACCCTGACACTATAGTTTCTCATGCACAATGAAATTTTGCTAAAACTGTAATAATCTAGTTGTCATTATGTGGGTTTGAGTGGTTTGGGTTTGCAGCTACAGCTGCAGGGGCTGATACAGAGATTTGTATTAAAGCTCACATCTGTATGCGGCCCTGTTTCGATGTGAACACACAGGTGGCCTCCACAGGGCCTAAAGCCAGTGTAAACCTTCAGATAGAGTACAAGCCTAGCAAAGCCCACACATGAGTGTGTGTACACCTGCTCAAACAGAGCGCAGCAGTGCGTGTGTGTTTGTGTTTGGTACCACAGTCTGTGTTGATCAGTGGCCCTGGTGTGTTGACGACCAAACATGAGTGAGAGAGAGCAGATGAAATGAGATGTGTGCTGTTTACTGCTGCAGGAGAGCCATAGAGACAAAACTACAGACTGCTGAACAAATTCACAGAACGAGAGAGAGAGAGACTTAACTTCACACCTGTGTGATGCCTGTGTGATACTTATAATCAGCTGTACACTACTCAAATGTTTGGGGTCAATACAAATTTTTAGTATCTTATGTTTATTTGACAAATACAGTAGAACAACAATATTGTGGAATATGATTACTATTTCAGTTGACTGTTTTCTATTGTAATATATTTTAAATTGCAATTTATTTATTTGATCAAAGCTGGATTTTCAGCATCATTACTCCTGTCTTCAGTGTCACATGATCCTGCAGAAATCATTATAATGTGCTGATTTCTGCTCAAATAAATGTCTTTACTGCCTATGATCACCTGGCTAAGTACATACTGTACATACAGTGTCCCTGACAAATTCATAAAAAATATACATTTATTTCAGATTTCATTTTGGTCGATAGTCAATGCCGACATCAATGCATACAAACACACACACACACACACACACACACACACACACACACACACACACACACACACACACACACACACACACACACACACACACACACATTCATTTAAGATTTGATTTAAAAATATATATTACATATTAATGAATAAATATTGTGTGATATTTGTGATTTTAGTATTATATCTTAAGTGGAATAAAGTATCAAAATAAAGTGAAACCAGATTAAATTCTAGACTCTGATCAATTGTATTTGAATGCATAAAAAGAAATATCCTAATCAGTCACCTTCACAAAGGAAGAGAGTGACATAAAGAACAGTATATCAGAAGCAAGTGCTGCTGTGTTTGGATGCCAGAGAGAAAAATAAGATCAAACAGCAAAACAATATCTGCATATGAATCATTCAGACCTTTGTACTAGAATTGGGGCACACACACACACACACACACATACACACACTTAGAGGTACATTTTAATCAACAACTATAATATGCCACAGAAAACAAATCCACAAGTGATTTCAGAGCAACAGAATTATAAAGGCTCACCTTGTGTGGCGATGAAATGGTTGGAGCGCTGATACCCCTGAGACAGAGAGACAGAGAATGCATGCATTATTATCAATTAATGATATCTCAATTACATTTCAACAACATTCTGACAACAGTCTATATTCTGACTTATTCCATTTAAAATGAGTAATTGTTGGTGTCACTTGCATCACCAAATAAAAAAATAAAAAAACACTCCCTTTCTCCTCCACAGCTTAGCCAAACAAATAAAGCCATCCCAAACTCACGCCATTGTTGTCTCCAAACTCACACCACTGTTGCAGTTGACTCTGCATATTAAGCTAAGATAGGAGAGAGAAATCATTAAGCTGTCTGGCTAAACACTATCTATAGCAGTGCCAGCAAGCTACTCTACAGTTACTGAATATGTCATACGTGTCTGCAATAAAATGAAAAATAAAAAGTACAGCGTAGAGATGGATGACAATATGTTACAAACTCAAAGCCCTAATGTATTGCTTCTGAAGAAAACACAAAATAATATAGAGGAAAGCTTAAATGAAATGTGTGATGCATGAGTGAGGCTGAGAATGTGAAAGCATAACATGCATATCTGTATCTCAAAAATGAAAGCGTTTCTTGACATTTGATAAAACAAGCAATTATCCATATCTGTAGTATTTGTGCAACATCTGATGTAGATTTTTAAGCTTTAAGAACTAAATTTACTCATGAAAACTTACTTAATCCTAGATGTTGTTATCTCTGTTCAAGCATGCAATGTCTGAATGCTGCTCTCTAAATGCCAAACAAAGTGCAAAGCATTCGACAGCATGATATATCAGACAGGCAGCTCTTGGGACACCAATGTAAAATTATAGTTGGTCCTGACTGATTAGAAAGGTTGGGGGTTCAATTCCCCGGGAACACATGATAGGTTAAAATTGATAGCCTGAATGCACTGTAAGTCGTTTTGGATAAAAGCGTCTGCTAAATTCATACATAAATAATAAATACATATAAACAATAAACATAATTCTTATGTTTGTTAGGTGAAAAAGAAAAAATTAATAAACAAAGTAAAAAATAATTTGACTGATATCCTTCCCCCCACTCAAGGTTCCTATAGATATAACGATATATCGATACCATGAATTCTTATGGCCACAATAACAGTGATATGAAAAATCTAACATCGTGACAGCCCTAGTCTGAAAATATTGCAGTAATTACTGAAATGAAAGCTTAAGCTAAAGTTTATTATATATTGATAGTTATTTTTATTTAGGATTCAGCTTTTTTAGTGAAACAAATAGTATTATCGAAAATTGAGTTCTGCTGTTTTCCATAAAATGATCACTGGCAAGATTAGTTTTATCCATTGTAAGAGTTTACAACAGGATTTGAACCTGGTCACTATGCATACGACAGGCCACCACGATGACTTGGGAAGATTTAGGAAGAAATGCTAGAACTGTTACAGGTGACTACTCTAAAAACCAGGTGCCTGAATGCACATTTTGCATTTGTATGGCACACCAACGTCCTACATCAAACCTACAGAATGTAGAGATTTCCAAATCAGTCACTTTATTGGGTCCCATGACAGTTTGGGCTCTGCATCAGAAGCCTGATCTCAGAAGATCTTAATATATTCACCTACTGTTCCCAAAACCAGTGTTCAGTGAGGTTTGTGGTAGAATTCATAACATGCTAATCCTTGACAAGTGCTTGCAGTGTCTTGTTGTAGTCAGAAATCAATAAATTATTTTTGTGTGAAGAGCAGGGTGGCTTTATACAGTAAGCATAATGAACCTTTATCTACTTGTGAAAAATGTATCTGTTCATTCACCCACGCTGCACCTCAGTCCCTGCATGTGGGGTTTGGATAGAAAGCTTTGCTTTTAGTATCAAAGGTTATGCAGTTGATTGTACAGTAGTCAATGTTCTTTTATTAAGTGCCTATAAATGAAATATTTGTGCCTGCCTGGATGGCATATAATGGTAGAAATCGGTAGAAATGTTGGATTACTTCTTGTACTTTGATGGGCACTGCTTCAGGTTATTTACAAGTGATATTGACAAGGAAACCAGAGGAATATGAAAATGTGTCACATCTCAAGACAAGGACTAATTTGTTGTTAGTAAGTGGTGCACTATATATATATAAATTGTCCCAAACTGGCATGTACGTATATGCAATATATTATATGTAGTACTGTACACCTGGATTTCTTACATTGACATAGAACATGATGATAGTGCCAAATACTCTCAATTATAATATTGTGCTTTAAAATACAAAATGAAGCCTGCGCACTAGTTAGCATTTTACCTGCACACTCAAAATACACTGATGCTACAGCATAGTGAACTAGAGACACAGTCAGACTGGAACAATAATTTGGAGCAAAGCAGACAATTTAACAAAGATTCATCTGTTCTACCCAGAGAAACCCACAAAATAAAAGGCAGCAAAAAGCTGTAGAAAATGACAAGGACAAAAGAACATAGGAGAGAACACAACATTCTTTCAGGAGAAAGAAAAGAAAGAAAAGAAAAGATGTAGTAGAGAAATGTCAGACATCCTATCTGTTTTCTGTCTACAGCCTTGGGATATAAAACTTAATATTTCAACATCCATTCCCTTGATTTTCCCTTCCCTTTAGTTTTCAAATAAATCGCAAAGAAACTGAATCTTTCAGAAGTGAATCTGATTAAGCAGTTTTGAAGATAGAGCAAAAAATATTTTCATAGGTTTTTCATATCATTGATCCAGATTTTTTAGAAATTAATTTATCTTTAATTTTTAATAAAAATAATAATAAAAAATGCTTTGGGAATGCCTTCAGTGTGGCCATGCTCTGAATCACATGTGTAATCAGTCCAATGGATGGGCAGGACGTCATGGGCGGGGTGATGTAGTGACCACGAAGCTTAAAATCACGAGAATGCTCGCAACTGGACACATACAATTAAGCTTCTACTGGTCATGCTCCCAGAAGGGAGGAGGACTGAAGGCCTGGGGTATGACAGCCAGAAATCATACCGGGGTCCCAGCATCAGCACAACGTGTCTACCCACAGACTGGCCACCGAGTGGGATATGGTAGGCCGCAATGGCCACCACGTAAACCTTTAGTGTGGAGTGGGTAAAATCCTGTGGAGAAACAGGCCTGCAGGAACTCCAGAACTCTACCAAACCCGGTCGAGCTGGCAGTCTCCACACCAAGAAGCACAGTTTCCTCATAGAGGGAGTTCTATATTGGAGGATGGTCTCAACAACCTCGGTTGAGAGACTGGAAGTTAAGAGTTGTACCCCTTCAGAGGCCACACCTATAACTTCCACAGCTCTGGGCAGGGATGGAATATCGTGCCCTCCGCCTGTGATGGAGTCTTTCATGGAGAGCTATCAAGAAGGGAAATCAGGTCCTCATGCTTGTGCAACTGGAGAGCTCACTGATGCCATCCATATCAATCTCCTCTGAGAAAGACAGGTGGAGCGTCGCACCCTCTCCCCATGGGAAGGACCGCAGCTCACAAACCTGCCTTCCGCTAGAAGCATTCGGCCTGCGAGCGCCACTCTGACTCTAGTCTCTGCTGAGTACGAGAAGTGATGCCCCCAGAATGAGGAGCTAGAACACGGTAGGTTGGGACTGCTCCCCAAATGCTTCTCTTGACAGACGCTTTGACATAATGGAGCTTATAAGTGGATAAACAACACTAAATAAGACTCACAAACAGATAGCGACTGACACACACACAGAGTGCTTGCTGAAGGACAAAAAGCTGACACTGGTTTCACCGCACATGCTTTTAAGCTTCCTGGTCTCTCCCATCCATTGGACTGATTATACATGTGATTCAGTGCATGCTCAGAGTGAAGGTGTTCCCAAAGTCTCAGAGGAACTCTATGGTATATAATCACAATGCAAAACATGAGATGGATATATACATGCTGTATCTGCTCTGATCCTATACAGTATATCCTTTAACCATGTGTATATGTATGCTATGCTTTAAGCCAGGTTTTAAGACCAAGTCTATTTTGTGGTCTTTCATTTTTGTCTAAGATGAGGTTTAAATCTAGATTTCAAAAGCCATGAGCCATGATTTTAAAGACCCCCGTGAAACAAAAGTGTTAATTTCTAATAGTTGTAATATCATATAGTTACAGTATATGTGTAACGGCTATTGATATGTCCCGATGCAACTTTTTGTTTCAATCAAAAAAAAAATAAGATTATTAGGATGTGTGTTACAGGAAGTGATGCCCTGAGGTAAAACAAAGCTACTATAACCTCAAATAGCAGAAAAGGCTTTGGGAAATGAAATGTCTGAAAGCATAGCCATGATAGCAGGGATAAATGAGCGGTGGACAGATGATGACAGAAGACGAGGGAAAGACAAGTACTTACTTCCCTGTTTATCCGAATCTAAGAGATCCCAGACACAGAGAAAGAGGGATTGGTGAAAAGAGAGAGAAAGAGAGAGAAACAGGATAATTAAGATGATTAGAGAAAAGAGGAAAGAAATAAAGACGTCAGAAGTCAAATTCTCCGTCTTGACCACCTGCAGTGAGGAAATCACTTCAAACCGACTGCAAATTACAGTTTAGGGTTGCCATGCATTGTCCGAGAAAAATCCTCAAATAGTCTATTGTTAAGCTCTTTAGTGTTTAAATAGAGTTCAGTGAGTGACGGTCAAATCTGAAAACTATTCCATGCTTATACATTTTTAGAAGCATAAGGGTGACATTATTTCACCAGTTAAGTAGTCTTTCACCAAATTATGTGTAAAGGACCCACATAAAAGATGTCTACTATGCAGTCAAATGCAATTCCACATTCAATTTTGTCTGTCATTTAACGTAGTTCTTCACACTTTGGAGGTTTTGATTGCTCAATTCCACTGGATTACCTTCCCACCAAAATATGGCAAAAATGGATTTACTGAGATTCCAGCACAGACAGTTAAAACATGTGTGCTTCTTATGTGGGACAGGGACGTCTGAGTTACGTATGGTAACCCTCGTTCCCTGGAGGAGGGAACGGAGACGTCATGTCGCATGACCGGCGAGACCCCAAAAAGATTAAAGGGAGCGTATGTTTGAAAGCTGTTATCTATCAAATGGTTAGGATTAAGAACAAATTGTTCAGAATCTGGCTGACAGGAAAGTGTTGCAAGTCTAAGATTTGTGCTAACAAATCCTTCTGAGAAAAAAAAAGAAACGTCTGCACTCAAATCAGACATTTGACAGGATGCTAGGCAGGACAATGCAGTCAAAAGGGAGCGTAACGAATAGCCCAAATGCTTAAATTGAAAAAGCGTCAAAACAAAAAAGTGACAGCAAAGTTGTCAGTGGACAGCTCTCTCAGTGAGAAAAGGCATTAACATATAAGCCATATAAACGTGTTAATATGTACACCTTCACTGAAAGCTAGAGTGAGAGAAACACCTCTTACTTGAAGGAAACATGTCCAGAGTTTAAAGAGGAAAACTTACATCAATGTAGTTTGCATTGACATAGTCAGAGTTAGGATCGGCCAGGAGAGAATGCATTTTCACACGATGACGGTCTTCTGTTAGGGATTCAAAATGGAGAACAATGCTAGTCAGTGATGATAATAATAATAACTTTAGGATAAATAATTAATTAATACAAAATATTGAATAAAGCTCCATTCCAAATCCTTCAGAGGCTGTGATAGCTGTGGTCTATTTTTAAATCATTTGAATTAAACTGACTGTTGTACCCAGTAATTGTGTATAACAACAGTACACATAAATACACATATTAGAATAAGAGTATTACATTAGAGTATTATCTGTGCAATGTGCTGTAACTAGTGTATAATCATTATTTTTGAATAATACTTACGACCCAGAAGGGTGTCATGTCGGCCCTTGGTCTTGTCCTTCTTTTCGTTTATGTCCCAGCCATCAAAAAAGCTCTGCGGGTACACAAGCCGAAATATAAAAAGATTTTATGTGCTGGACATATAACTATATATACTAAAAATTAAGAAGTAATTAGTACATACAGTAAAGATGCATTAAATTAATTGAAAGTTAAATCAAAGTATTTTATAATGTTAGACAATATTTTTATTTCAAATAAATGTAGTTTCTTTCTTATGAATTTCTCAAATGATCCTAAAAAAAAGTATCAAGGCTTCCATACACACATAAAGTATGGGTAATACTCAGAAATGTTTCTTGAGCAGCAAATCAGCATATTAGAATGATTTATAAAGGATCATGTGACACTGAAGACTTTACTAATGATGCTGAAAATTCACATTTTAAACTATATGTCAATAGAAAACCGTTATTTTAAATTGTAATAATATTTTTAATTATTATTATTATTATTATTTTTTTACCAATTGCAGCTTTGGTATCGTCATTCATTAGGAGCTATTACTGCCACATTTACAACTATATTTTCAAACATTATAGCAATGGTTTTCCATCATGATCATAAAATGATAATTTAACTATATCCTGCACAACACTCAGAATCACTCTCTGTACAGGGGGAAAATGCCTCATGCAAACTGTGATCAGAACTAAATGTGTGCTTATATTTGTGGCATTACTACATTAGCATAATGCACTTAGTGAAGCTGGTAAAATAACGGACAACCCATGCAAATAAATGAAGCTGTCAGTGTGCAAATCCTTCTTAATGAATCCCTCCCATGCTTTTTCAGAATCAGAATCAGAATCAGAAAGAGCTTTATTGCCAAGTATGCTTGCGCATACAAGGAATTTGTTTTAGTGACATAAGCTTCCAGTACACAGAGACAACAACACACAGACAAAAAAAAAAAAAAAAAATTACAGGAGAATTACAAATTGGCAAATAATTAAGTGTATAAACAATTGTGCTATAAATGATAATGGAATAGGATTGAGTGAGATGCAGGAATGTTCTAGGATGGAGGGGTAACAAATAAATATAAGGATATTGCACATTTTTGCATAAGCATAAGTTTAAGTGGGAAACATTTAACTGTTCATGGGGTAGATTGCCTGGGGGAAGAAACTATTCTTGTGCCTTGCTGTTCTTGTATTTGCGGCTTTGAGGCGCTGGCCAGATGGCAAAAGTTCAAAGATGGGGTGACTTGGATGTGAGGAATCCAGAGTGATTTTCTGAGTCCTTTTCCTCACTCTGGATGTGTACAGTTCTTGAAGGGTGGGCAGGGGAGCACCAATAATCCTTTCAGCAGTCCGAACAGTTCTCTGTAGTCTTCTGATATCTGATTTTGTAGCTGAACCAAACCAGACAGTAATTGAAGTACACAGGACTGACTCAATGACGGCTGAGTAGAACGGTTTCAGCAGCTCCTGTGGCAGGTTAAACTTCCTCAGCTGGCGAAGGAAGTACAACCTTTGTTGGGCTTTTTTCACAATGGAGCCAATGTGATTGTCCCACTTCAGGTCCTGAGAGATGGTGGTTCCCAGGAATCTGAATGACTCCACTGCAGCCACAGTGCTGTTCATGATGGTGAGTGGGGAAAGTGCAGGGGGGTTTCTCCTAAAGTCCACAATCATCTCCACTGTTTTGAGCGTGTTCAGCTCCAGGTTGTTAAGACTGCACCAGACAGCCAGCTGCTCAACCTCTTGTCTGTAAGCAGACTCGTCACCGTCCTGGATGAGGCCGATGACTGTAGTGTCGTCTGCAAACTTCAGGAGCTTGACAGAGGGGTCTTTAGAGGTGCAGTCGTTGGTGTACAGGGAGAAGAGCAGAGGGCAGAGAACACATCCCTGAGGGGCACCAGTGTTGGTGGAGCAGCTTTTTGACATGAATTTCCCCAGTCTCACTAACTGTTGCCTATCTGTCAGAAAGCTGGTGATCCACTGACAGATAGAGCTAGGAACAGAGAGCTGGGTCAGTTTGGTCTGGAGGGTTGTTGGGATGATGGTGTTGAAAGCCGAACTAAAGTCCACAAACAGGATCCTCACATAAGTCCCTGTTTTGTCCAGATGTTGCAGGATGAAGTGCAATCCCATGTTGATTGCATCATCCACGGACCTGTTTGCTCGGTACGCAAACTGCAGGGGGTCCAGTAAGGGTCCAGTGATGTCCTTCAGATAAGCCAGAACCAGTTTTTCAAACGACTTCATGACGACAGACGTTAGAGACACAGGTCTGTAGTCGTTAAGTCCTGTTATCTTGGGTTTCTTTGGAATGGGGATTATGGTGGAGCGTTTGAAGCAGGAAGGCACTTCACACAACTCCAGAGATCTGTTGAAGATCTGTGAAAAGATGGGGGCCAGCTGGTCAGAACAGATTTTCAGACAGGCTGGTGTAATGCCATCTGGGCCTGGTGCTTCTCTTTTTTTGTTTTTCTTGAAGACCTGGCGCACATCATCTTCACAGATTTGAAGAGCAGGAGGTATGGAGAAGGGGATTGCAGGAGGTGTTAATGGTTGTGTAGGGAGATGGTCAGAGTGGGTGTTGGGGGTTTCAAATCTACAATAAAACTCATTCAGGTCGTTAGCAAGTCGTTGATTAGCCTCAGTGCAGGGGGATGGTGTCTTGTAGTTTGTGATGGCTCTCAGTCCTCTCCAAACTGAAGTAGAGTCGTTGGAAGTAAACTGGTCTTCCAACTTTTTAGCGTAGGTCTTTTTAGCTGCTCTAATCTCTTTGTTCAGTGTGTTCCTGGCCTGATTGTACAAGACCCTGTCCCCATTTCTGTAGGCATCCTCTTTGGCCTGACGAAGGTGTCTGAGTTTTACTGTAAACCATGGCTTATCATTGCTGAATGTTAAATAAGTCCTGGTAGGAATGCATTGTTGAATGTTAAATAATTCCTGGTAGGAATGCATAGAGACTAATATAGGATGTTACAGTCTCTGTGAGTTCGTCCAGATCAGTGGTAGCAGCTTCAAAAACGCTCCAGTCTGTGATGTCAAAACAAGATTGTAAATCCTGCTCTGTTTCGCTGGTCCATCTCTTCACAGTCTTTACTACAGGTTTAGCAGATTTAAGTTTCTGCTTGTAGGTCGGTATGAGATGAACCAGACAGTGATCAGAACGTCCCAAAGCTGCTCGTGGAACAGAGTGATATGCATCCTTTATTGTGGTGTAACAGTGATCCAGTATATTACTGTCTCTGGTGGGACAGGTAACATGCTGTCTGTATTTTGGCAGTTCACAGGAGAGATTGGCTTTATTAAAGTCCCCAAGAATGATTAAAACAGAGTCCGGGTGTTGTTGTTCTGTGTCTGTGATCTGTTTCTGTAAAGCTGAGCTCACATGCGCTTGAGGAGGAATGTAAACACTAACCAGAATGAACGAGTGAAACTCCCGCGGCGAATAGAACGGCTTGCAGTTGATAAACTGCGTTTCTAGATCAGGACAGCACATCTTCTTTAATACAGTTACATCCGTAAACCACCGTTCATTGATGTAAAAGCATGTCCCGCCGCCGTGCGATTTCCCCGTTGATTCTGCTTCGCGGTCCGCTCTGAACAGCTGAAAGCCCGGCAGATGGAGCGTGCTGTCTGGTATGGCGTTGTTCAGCCAGGTTTCCGTGAAACACAGAGCAGCAGAGTGAGAGAAATCCTTATTTGTCCGAGAGAGCAGAAGGAGTTCGTCCGTTTTGTTGGGTAGAGAGCGGAGATTTGCGAGATGGATGCTAGGCAACGGCGTTTGAAATCCGCGCTTCCTGAGTCTGACGAGCGCTCCCGCTCGCTTTCCCAGCCTGCGCGTCCTGAAGCGTTTGATCAGCGTCGCTGCTCCTCCGATAACAATGTTCAGTAAAACGTCTGTATAATAGAAATCCGGAAAAATATCATGTGGAATTATGTTTCTTTATCATTTGGGGTCTTGCCCAGCAAACATTTAACATGTGAAAAAAAAAAAAAAATGTGAGATTGCAGTTTTGCATCCCAGTCACCTTTGCAGGCACTCTTTATTTATTTTGAATGAGATAATAACACATTTAGTTTTCTTTCATGAAAAAAGCATTGTAATTGCTCTCTGTCAAACTCAAGAAAAACATGTAGCTGATAGTTTTGTGTGTATGTATGCACTGAACCCTGCCTGTGTACTCCAGCTGTCTAAGTGCTTCCTAATGCCACATAGTTTTTGAGCTAATGTGTGACAGCTGTTCAACACGCATTCCCCCCGGAAGCAGGTGAAGTGTAGCACCTGGCAATTACATCTAAATGACTGTAATTTAAAAAAGACCCCCCAAAATAAGTGCAAGTCACGTTTCCCCACTCATCCATTAAGTCCCTTCACTCTCACATTTTATCAAGTCAGACACAGTTAACTGAGCAGATGCATTACCAGGATGCTGACGTTAAATTCCTGTTGGGCACTTTTTTTTTTTCAGGAGTGTGAGAGTTTTAAAAAGTAAAAGTATGTAAAAAATAAAAATAATTTCATTAAGTGAATAATGTTAATATAACAAACACCAACACAGGTAGCACAGAGCAATGTCGGGATCACACACTATAAGGTGAGTTATGCAATCAGATTACTTTTTTTCAAGTAACTAGTAAAGTAATGAAAGTTTAGTAAAGTAATGAAAGCCCAATTTATTCACTGACTCCTTTCTGTCGCCATAGTGAGAGTGCATATGCATATACCTTTTATATTTTTTATTTTTTTATTAAACAACAAATCAAAATAATTTTCCATCAAAATAACAAAGTAATGTAATTAATTTTTATTGAGTGATGCAATATTGTACTTTATTACGTTAATAAGTAACGTTTCCCAACACTGGTAACAAAACTAAAATAGATTTTCCAAAAATGTAAATAATTGCTTAAAATATTAAATATAGAAGGTGCACAGTGACATACAGACAAATACAAAACACCTTCATGGTAGCACACATGCCACTAAAATAATGCAATAAACAATTAACAACATGCAGTAAAATGTAGCATAAAACCCTAATGTGTTATTGGGCGGGGGGTGGTGGGGATTACCAGAAGATTTCAAACTGTACAGATTGAAAATGATTAGTTGACATGACAATGAAGATTTAAGCCAGCAAAGTAAATCCATATATCTTAATAAACTGAATGCACATATTTGTAAATATATTTTTTTATTTATCATCAGTAAACCCAATGAGTGATGATATCCAAATTCATGATGTATGCTGTTTATAAAAATGTGATCTATTATCTTAATTACTAATCTTAGACTTTCTCCCCTAACAAGTCGCAGATGCACAAAAGAAGCCATTTTGTCAGTCACTTCAGTTTCTGATCATTCTGTTGTATGTGTACACATTACAGAATGTAAATGACTATAAAATCTATCTATTTCAATCTTATTTCTCAGGCAGATACTGCTATAACTGAGGTCCTGCAACAGGGATACAAACTGTAAAAATGACCATGAGTTTAACAGTAAATGAATGAAAAATTGCTACAGTAAAAATGGTTAACACTACTTTTCCCTACTATATACGCTTAACAACTGTGTATCATTGTGTATCAGCAGTGTATAATTTTTGGAAATTGAAAAAGAAAATATAATTTATAGTGAATAACCGTAGATTTACATTTCCAGAATTCCCTACTTTTCATTTCAAATTTGATTATTTTTTAAATAATGGTTTATTTTCTTTCTTTCCTTCTTTCTTTCTTTTTTCTTATCGGTTTTGTACATATGGTTGTATCTAATGTTGTTAAATAAATGTTTGTTGCATTATTTCAGTTTCATGGGTGTTAACATGATGGTGTTTAGTGTTTAGTAGGTTTCAGTACTTCAGTAGGTTGGTATAGTGACATTATATCAGTTAATGAAATTACGGTATTAAAAAGTAAATTTTTAATCATCATCACAGTGCAGTGTTAATAAAGCTGTGTCAGTGTCTGTTTGGATTGCACACTATTTAGGGAAGCCTTTGAAACAAGCAGTGACCAAGGTACAAGGGATCTTCATTATTTTGTGTGTCCTGTTGGCTGTTCTGGACCTGTAGAGCTGAGCCAGAGGGGGAATCTGGCAGTGATTGCTGTATCAGAGCACCAGATAATGCACTGTAGATGTTTCTTTGAACAATTATTAGCAGGGCCAAACAATGACAGAAGATGCGATTATACTTTCAGTGTTACATCTGTAGAACTATATTTGAAACATTCATGCATTGATGTGCTTTCTGACAGACTGAATGTTTTCATCTGAGAGTGTTTGAGATGAGACTTAGACCACACTGACTAGAGAATCTTTGATTGCCTGGGAGGAAAATGCTGAGGTGTGTTTCCTCAAATCAATGATCATTTCAACAGCCTTAGTGCTGCTGATGTCAAGATTGACAATTTCCCTTTTTAAATAGATCAATGACAGAAGTAATATCTGCAAACTTCTGCAGTTTTAATTAAGAAATCATTAGACGTGCAGTCAAAGGAGACCATGCACATCTTTGCGGTGCATTTGCGCTAATGGTTTGGCATTTGGAAAGAGCAGAACATACTTCTGATTTGTCATTTGAGTTTGGTCATTAATAGATCTAGGGTGATCGTATTTATAAAACCCTGAGCTAAAGTTCATAAACTATTCTGTGTGTGTCTTAGATCCAGATGCTTTAGATCAGGGATAGGCAACTCCAGTACTGGAGGGCCACTGCCCTGCAGAGTTTAGCTCCAACCCTAATTAAACACACCTAAACAAGGCAATCAGTGTTTTCGGGATTACTAGATAGATACAGGCAGGTGAGTTTTTATGAGGGCTGAAGCTAAACTCTGCAGGATAGTGGCCCTCCAGGACCGGAGTTGGCTATCCCTGCTTTAGCAATTTCATTTTCACAGAATTATCCAGAGCAGTGGGTCACCAGACTTGGTCCAGGAGGGCCAGTGTCCTGCAGACTCTAGATCCAGCTTGCCTCAACACATCTGTCTTGAAGTTTCAAGAATACCTTTTAAGAGCTTGATTAGCTTTTCCAGGTGTGTCTGGCTTAGGATTGGAGCTAATCTATCTATCTATCTATCTATCTATCTATCTATCTATCTATCTATCTATCTATCTATCTATCTATCTATCTATCTTCGCTCCGAGGATCAACTTTGTCTGACAGTTCCTTGATGGCGCTTGAAATGTAGAGTAGAAAAAGCTTTTTCCGTGGCAGCTCTTAGACTATGGAATGAGCTTCCTTTGTCCTTAAAAAATCTCCTAGTCTAGGGTAATTTCAGAGGATGTTAAAAACACATTTATTTTCTTTGGCTTTTAATAATGTGTTGTAGATTCTATGTATTGGGTCAAATGTATTTTTTTTTTTTCTTACTTTTCTTTTTTCGTATACAGCAATTTGGTGCCCACTGTGGTTTTTCAATGTGCTTTAGAAATAAAGTTCAGTTCAGTTTAGTTATATATTTTATTTATTTTAAAAGAGACAATTCCAGAATATTTCAGACTGAATATTTAGTACTGTAGAAACTGAGAGAGAAGAGTTGAAATGACTATGAAGATTGAAGCCAAACAAGTAGACCTAAATTAAGATATATGGTATGTATTCGAATTGCATGCTTCTGCATACTACTCATCTATATTAATAAACTGAATGCACAAAAACTTACTCTGTTACTAAACGTAACCTCTGTTCCCTAAGATATTGGAACGGGTACTGGGAAAAAATAAATAAAAAATTCTCCTGAACTTAAGCTTTTTTCATTCAACAGGGGAAACTGCACTGCCAGTGGTTCGTGCAGTGTATTAAAAAATTAATCAATGGCTAGGCAGTGGAACTGCATGAGGTCACACCCAAGTCTGAGGTTGTTTTTCATGTCCGCAGGTTGAAGCGACCCCAATACAAATAACGTGATATTTAGCCCCTAAAATGTGAATTTTTACCAAGGCAACCCTGCTAAAAAACGTATATTTTAACCCCGGGAAGCAATTTTTATCGGGGAACCACCTCGAAGCACGATTGGGCTAGTTTTGGACTAGTTTTGAGAAGCAACTGGGCAGGATTTGTTGTAAAAACCTGGCAACCCTGATCCGAACGCACGTGCTGGAGATATACTTCTAATTACAGGAGCGTCTTTACTGGTGAGATGTGCATGAAAATCGCATTCAATTTTTTACACAGCCCTACAAATTATTCACAACGGACACACCGCTGGACCATTCCCAGGATGAGGTAATGCCTCTAGTTGAGTGGGCCTGTACTCCAATGGGACACTGAAGGCCCAAAGAAGAGTACGCTAGCGAGATGGAATCTACTATCCATCTAAAGAGTCGTTGCCTCATGACTGGAAGCCCTTTAGTGCAGTTACTGAAGTTGATAAATAGTTGTTCTGACCACCTATAAGGGGCTGAACATTCATATAGATTCTCAGAGCTCTGGCGGGGCAGAGCAGAGATAACTCTCTGTCCTCTTCAGAGGGAGGAAGTTCGGACAGCGTAATGACCTGTGTTCTGAATGGAGTGGAGAACCCCTTAGGTACAAAATTGTCCCTTTTTTCAGCATGTCCTTCGTGTCATTAGGCCAGAATTCCAGGCAGGCAGGGAAGCATGGCAGTCTTCAGTGATAGTGAACGAATGTTGACAGACTAAAGTGGCTCAAAAATGGAGCTATTCAGTGCCATTAGCACAGTAAGCAGATCCCATGAAGGGATGGTAAGGGGAACAAGGCAGAGGCTGCTATAGCTGCCGCATAGACTTTGAGCATGAATGGGGAGCATACCTTATCCAGCAGCTCCTGCAGAAATGTCAACACCTCTGCCAAATCAGAAGTATGAGGATCTTTGCTGCAGTTTAGACACTAAGCAGAGAAAAAAAGACCACCTCAAGGCGTAGAGGCATCTCATAGATGGGGCTATAGCCTCCAAAATTGTGTTTAAAACTCTCTCTGGGAGGCTGGAACGCTCCCGTCGAGCGGTCAGAAGTGCAGGGCCCATAGGTTGGGCAGACAGTGCCATATTGTCCCGTTCGTTTGAGAGAGCAGATTCTATCTCAGTGGAACAGGAAAAAAGGCCGCTATCAACAGCTGAGTTAGCTCTGATAGCCACAGCTGGTTCATCCAAAAAGTGGCCACCAGGAGAACTTTGTGTTTCTGTTCCCTTACTTGCCTGATTACTTGTGGGATTATGGTGATTGGGTAAAAGCATTAAAAAGGAGGTTGGGCCAATCGTGGGCCAAATCATCTTAGATCTTTGAGAAATAAATTGGGTGAACAGGTGAAGAGGTCCACCGTGGCCTTGCCGAAGATCTCCCAGATCTTAACCGTATGCAGATGGAGCGTCCAGGGGAAATTGCTCCTTGATAAGATGTCTGCTCCTTGGTTCAATTTGCGAACGAGCGCAGGTTGAACACATGGTGCCCTTTAAGGATTGGCAGGAAGAACTGACAGGCTCAACATACTGCTAGTATTTCCAGGCAGTTGGTGTGGCCAGTCTTCAGTCTTCAGCCAGTGGCCGAAAGTCGGTATGCCCTCACACAGCACCCCCCAACTAGAGTTTAAGGCATCTGTTGTGACAACTGTTCTTCTGCAAACCATCCCCAAAGCCAGGCCTGACTCACCCTGATGTGCAGGCGTCCATGACACCATGGATGGGATACAACCCGTGGTTTCAATCAGCGCCAAAGGGGGTGCATATGAACCAGACCCAAATGTAGCGAGCATATGTCCGAGCATTATCTGAAATGCTTTGAGAGGGCGAGTGGTACCAATCTTGAAGGAGGTTGCCAACCTTCGTATGGCCAGAGCCCATTCCAGCGTGATTACAGCTCTCATTCAGGTTGAATTGAAAAAAAGATATTCGTTGGCTGGGGCACAACGTCTCTTGCCAAAATTGACCCTGAGTCCCAGGAACTCCAGGTGGCTGAGGAGGAGGGTCCAGTGTGATATTAATTCTGTCTCTGACTGGGCCATAAGGAACCAGTCATTGAGGTGGTTGAGAATGCGGATCCCTATCTGTCTCAGAAGGGAGAGAGCCACTTCCATGTACTTCATAAAAGTGCGGGGAGCCAGAAAGCATGCATCCAGTGAAAAGGACCAGTCTCTTGAGCAAATTTGCACAAGGATCTGTTTCAGTGTTATCATCCTGAACGACCTTTTCATGAGGGCATGAATCAGGTATCTGAGATAGAGGATGGGACAGATGCCATCATTTTTTTTTGGAGATGAAGGAAGGTGGCTGTGAAAGCCTGACTCTCTCTGAGCTGGGTGAACCATTTCTACAACTCATATCGCCAGCATGGATACACTGTTTCTATGTGTATTTATGCTTTGATTTGAAAGAAAACAAGCCTCAAATATTTTTCATAGAAATTGTATGGAAATGTTTTATACATTTAGGTCATTATTTTATGTTTATTTTTTCATTCCAGTTGTCTTTAAATGTTGTTGGAGATAGTTTTCAGCCCCTACTGCCTTTTAACAGTTCAGTTCACTTAAAAGGCTAAACACATCCTGTGCTTTGACCTCAAGGGCACTAAAAGAACTTGTAGAAAGTAGCAGAGGGTTGTTTCAGAGGGACACTATATTTCTGCCAATGGTCTTGGGAGTTTCAGTTGTCCAAAAAGTGTCATTGAGGTGAATGGAAATGCTTGCTTTCTCTGAGTATTACAGACCACTTTGATCCAAAATCCCATATCACACTGGGTTTTCCCAAATGGCACAGGTGCTGTGTACTTGCAGTCTAGTGTCTGAGAAGCAGGGTGGAACAACATAGGGTGTCCCATTTGAAAAGGACTGTGATGTCTGTAGGCAGCATTTGAGCCAAAGCTGTATTGGATATGAAATGAGTTCATTGATGATTGATTGAGCCTGATTGGCTGTGATTGTCAATTTACTCAGCATTTGCTTTCAATGAGAACAGACAAAAAAAAAACTTGATGCTGGACACTTTGTCTCTGGTTAGGGCACAGTTTTCTATTTCTGTAGTTCAGCCTCCCTTTCAATTACCATCTCTCTTCTCTCTCTCTCTCCGTTCATCAGTCTTGTTGTCATTGAAGATCACCTCAGGCTCAGCTGCTACACAGCGTGACATTCTCATCAAAGACTACCATTCTTTCATTCTTCCTCAACCAAATCACATAATCAATATTTCTGTCTCCACCTCAAAACATTTATCTTGCTCTCGCTCATCTCTTGAAGATACTGATTCCTTGAACTCTAAAGCGACCTAGCAAGAAAGATTTTGAACATTTTGGAATAGTAGACTGTCAAACAAAATATGCCTCATGGAGTTTCACCATCACGTTGCTCTATGAATTGACATGTATTTATACATTTCTAAACTCACCAATGGTGCTTTCACACTAGAACCTTTACATGCAGGGGTTTGTTTGATGTCAGACTTCTGTTTGTTTGGATGATGTGAATTTTAAAGTGAACTAACTGGAGGACTTTCTGATCACAGGTGTGCACCTGCAAACCGAACACCAGGTCACCTAAAATGGTAGTACAGTTCATGTAAATTCCAGTATGGTCCATGTTGATACAAACACAATCATCCTAAATTGCGTGAACTGATATTGATGACTTACGTATGTGTAACAGTTATGGACTTTTGTGGTTGTTTTCATTTGTTCCCTCATGTTCCATTGACCTGGTTTCTGTCTCTCCTTGATTGTGTCATGTTGTTCAGGTGTGTCAAATCGTTATCGTAAATTACCCTCATTTACGTTCCCTATATTAGTTCCTGTCTATTGCATTGTGTCTAGTTTGTCCGATATGGCAATATGTATGTGTGTTCCTGCCTTTTTCTCTGTTGATTACCCCTTTGTGGATTATTAAAGACTTTGTATTATTATCTTCATCTTCGACCTCATTCATTCCATCATGCTGCAGACCATGATAGAATACCGGACCAAAATGTTAAAGTAGCTGCACCCCTCCTCTCCATTTTGTTTCTTTTTTTCTAAGTATTTATTTTTTTGTTATGGATTATTTAAAGGATCTCCTTCCCCTCCTGAAATGCATTTCACCAACCACTCCAGCAACCCAGACTGCAGCCTCTGCATGTTCTTCCTGGTGAGCCTCAATGAGGAGTGTAGAGCGCGCCTGTCTAGAGGTGGACCTCGGGACTCATTCGCAGCCTTTGTGGAATTGGTACTGGTGAGCAACAAATCACCATTAACCACAGGCTTCACAGAGGAGCAGCTCACCAGTACCACTCCAGACCGAGAGCCTAGGCCACCATCTCCCCGCTGCAAGGAGCCAAAGCCTGAGCCCACTGCTGACAGAGAGCCAGAGCCCTTCTGTATGATTGGAACTTAATATCTGTCTGGATTTCCCACCCACCCTCCCTGTCTTGTCGACACCATGTCACCTATCAGCTCCTCTACTCACCCTCAGCCCAACATCTGTGTGCTGGATTCGCCGCGGATCTGCCACTCTCCATCGGTGTCGTGGATGGAGGATCTTGTCTCTGCCTCCAGCCTTTGAATTCTGGACTCCGCCATGACCCTTTGACTCAGTAGCCCCACCATGGCTCCTAGCTCCCTCCTCGCCACCATGGCCAGTCAGTCCACCAGCTCCGCTGGGCTCCCTCTTCCAATCGGTTCCGCTTTGTTCTGTCAACAACCATCCACCGCCCTGGGACTCTGGCTCATCCCTCCATCTCTGGCTCTGTCAGGCTCCTCCTTCCCTCCGGTTCCACCTCAGTCCTCTGTCGTTACGGCTCCACCATGGCCTTCCAGATCCCTGCTTCGGTCGCTAGAGCCATCTGGTCTGCCTTGGCCCTCCAGATCCTTTGTGTCACCCTGGCTCGTCGACTCTCTGTCTCTGCTCCGGGTTCCTCCTCCATCTGCTCCGCTGCCGTCGCCCCACCCTCCCTGTAGCTGTCAGCCCTTCCTCCTCCATGGCTCCACCCTCCGTCAGCTCCATCATGGGTCACTATTGTGGCTGTGGCCTGGGTCTCACCTGGCTTCTCCTCTCGCTCCTGTTCCCTCATGTCATCTCCCTGGCTCTTCCCTCCACCTGTCTGGTCTGCCTTCCAGCCCTTCGCCTTCCTCTGTCACCATCCAACATTCACTCCTAAGCCCTCCTCCATCTCTCCTCTTGTCTCCCTCTTCCAAAAGGGGGATGAACTGTAATAGTTATCGACTTTTGTGGTTGTTTTCATTTGTTCCCTCATGTTCCATTGACCCAGTTTCTGTCTCCCTTTGATTGTGTCATGTTGTTCAGGTGTGTCAGATTGTCATCATCAATTCACCTCATTAATGTTCCCTATATTAGTTCCTGTCTATCGTGCTCTAGTTTGTCTGGTGTCGTCAATGTGTAAGTGTGTGCCTGCCTTTATCTGTGTGGATTACCGCTTTGTGGATTATTAAAGACTTTGTATTATCATCTTCATCTCCGTCCTCATTCATTCCCGTGTGCACCAGACCATGACAGTAGGATTCTGAGCTTCATCAGTTATTTTTAAGTAGTTAAGTTTAGTAAGTTAAGTTTAGTAGGATGAGAATGTAAACTAATGAACCTTATTCTAAAGTGTTACCGTACTTACGGTATGGTTAGGTTTAGGATTAGGGTGTGGTTTAGGGTTACCTGCATGTAATTATGCATAATTCATTGCTATTATAATAGTAGGTAACATGTAGCAAGAACACCTTAAATCGTTACCCTCCAGTATGTGCTTTAGTGTGCACACTAGAGCAGTGTGGGTGATGGGCATGGGCTGTGAGTTGGCTATTATGCAGTGTATTTTGTAGCAGACTAGTTACCGAATGAATGTTGACCATCAGACAACTCACCGGGCCACCTATGACGTTACTATAAGCCTGTACCATGTATGAAGAGGTTTTCAGCAGAAACATATAAGATGGCCACAGCAACTACAGCCACAGTCCTTTTCCAGTGAAAGAATGAAGAGACAAAATCTGAAGCATGGCTTCTAGAGGATAGATTCATGTGTCCCCCGCGGGCTCAGATTAATGACTCAAAAAGAATATCTGTATTCTATTGAGAAAAGTGTGGTGAGGGCAAAGAAGAACTGGAGGTATTATTAATACATAAGTGGAATATTTTGAATGAGAAATTTCTTTTTGTGAAGGGCTGATATAAAAAAAAGAACTTTGAAAGATTTGGCAGCACTTCACTCACATTTGACGAGTAAGGTTCTAGAACAATCTATGTTATTATAAAACACACTTTTTAGCTTAGAGCTTCTTACTGAATATATTGGAGAATATACATACTGTTTTAACATTTCTGAATTTAACATTTCTGAATGAAGTCCTGTCTGCTCACCAAAGCTGCACTTTTTTACTCAAAAATAGATAAGATAAAAATTGTATTCTAATTAAATATATATTAAAATCTATCTATCGTATTTCGGTCTATCTGTCCATTATCTCTGTTCTATATCTATCTATTTATCGGGGGCTTAAATTGTAAATTGCAAGGTCCCGGAACAAAACAGTAATTTCCAGGCTTGAAAAAGTTTAGAAAAAGTTGTGGTATTTTATTTTACAAATTTCTGTATAATAGAGTTATATTTAATCAGTTCCTAAATTTAGGTTGGGGTCTGTGTGTAGTTATATCTCATTGTTTTAATAATTCCTGCAGCTTTCAAGTTTATAATGAGGGAAATTCCTGCATTTAATATAGCATGTAGTTTAGAATAATCAAATAAATCCACACAAACTATAAGATTATATCAGTCATTTGAACAGTCATTTGATCAGTCATTTTCACCTTTTTAAGTCTGTATGGTTGTATGTTAACTGTTTCTGCAATTTCTGGAGCACGCTCCCAAGAATTTCACTCACCATGGCACATGTGCTGTGGTGTTGTGACAATAAAATTGACTTGACTTGACTTGAAACCAGCCTTCGAATTCATGAACTCTCGTCATGAAAGTTCGTATAGTATAAAGCCGCCTCACGAGTATTATATAAGAGTTATTTTTCATAGTTTGTTGAGCTTAAGCAACCAAATACACACAATATGATTTCTGTTGTGGGTGTTGATAAAAAAAACAATTCCATGGCACACTCTACTGAAATGAAGGGGAAAAAGTCAATAATTAAATCAGACACTTACACCTGATATTAAGCTACATGACAAACAAGCCCAAATGTAGTTAACAAGGTTTTTGGCTGGCGAATGAGGAGATTGGTGTTTTGTCTGTCAATAGAACAACCGCATCTAAGGCAAGTGCATCGCATTATACGGCAGTGTTGGGTATAGTTACTTTGGAAAGTAGTTAGTTAGGTTACAACGTTACCATCAATTAAAAGTAATCAGTTATGATACAGCGTTACCTATTCATAAAAGTATACTCATGCGTTACCAATAATTAAAAGCCGTTTGCAGCGGCTCACACATGACAGACACAGCCCCCGGCCCCTTTAAATGCACGTAGAAGTCGTGACTCCCGACAATGAATAACGTCAGTCATCCGACTAAATTAACACTGCAGGATAACAATAACAGGAAAGACAGTCAGCAATAGGCTATTCCACATGGCGTTTTATTTATTTATTATCACAGAACATATTATTAATCAAAATTCGCGCCTACCCAGCCCAGGTAGCCTAGGCTACTGTATATTATGAGCACCACAAGATAACTCCTGATTTTTTTTTAACTTTAAATAATGCAGTTATCAAAGTACAAGTATGCTTACTTGTAAACACTTACTTACTTGCAGATTTAAATCCATTTAGAAATGATGAACAACCAGCCAGCCAACGATCTAACAGAAATTAACAGCTGCCTGTCAAACAAAAATGATAACAAACCAAATTAAATCCTTCACTGCCACACAGGCAAATGACAAATCGCTTAATAGCCGAACTAATTATTATTAAAGTGTCACTCACAGTCACAAGCCTAAATTCGCTTTAACACAGTCCATAAACCAAACGCTGTCCTCTCTGCCATCTTGCCGGGAGTTCAAGAATAAAAAACCCACACACACACAGGGTCAGGCGCAGGGCACAGACGTATCACAGCCATTGACTTTACGATCACAGAGCTTCGGCTCCGCTGATACATCCGCAGGTGGCACAGTAGACCTAGGTCTACTGTCTGACAAAAAGCAGGCTGCAGTCGGGATTTTCCTTTCCTTAAAATAACGGATTACTTTTTAAAAAAAATAAGGAAGTTACTGATTACTTACGCACGAAACTAACGCGTTAAGTTACACATTTCAGGAAAAAAGTAATTAGAGTATTCTAACGCGTTACTTTGTAACGCGTTACCCACAACACTGTTATACGGTAAAGAAAATGCTGTGCTATTCAAACATCAGTTATTTATTTACACTTGCATTGCGAAAAAGTGAAGATCTGTTTCCTCCAGGCTGTGCACAGCACTTTAATCTGAGTGGAGGTGGGGTGAATTTACGAGGTTACACTGAGCGCTTGAGGATCCAATGGCGTTACGAAGTTTTACTGACAAGCTCTTTTAATACTTACCATGGTTAAATATTTCTAAAAACCCTCTGATTTAAAAAAAAAAAGAATAATAACAAATTCTAATAGAGATATGAAGTTTGGATAGTTTTTCACGGCACACCTAACAGGGTTTGGGAATGGCAATTGCCACACTCTGCCATATGGAAATGCCGCACCTGGAGGAGGGGGATCCGCCAAAATCCGGATCCAGCTTGTTCCGGCACAAATCAATCAATCAGTCAATCAATCAGTCAGTCAATCAGTCAGTCAGTCAGTCAGTCAGTCAGTCAGTCAGTCAGTCAGTCTGTCTGTCTGTCTGTCTGTCTGTCTGTCTGTCTATCTATCTATCTATCTATCTATCTATCTATCTATCTATCTATCTATCTATCTATCTATCTATCTATCTATCTATCTATCGTCTGTCTGTCTGACATTCATTTTAAGTGTAATTTAATTGTTTAAATACTATTTGTGACCAATGTAGGTGTAATAACACTGCTACAAGTTTCTCGGTTTCTCCTCAGTTTCCTTGGTTGGTCATCACTGTCTTTTATATTTGACCCAGCCGTCATATGCTTTCAGAATTGCTCGTCAAAACCACCGTAACCTCAACTGAGTCTCACCTCATACTCTTGCTTGAAGCCATAGCCCTCTCCTGTCTTCATCTGGTTGATGTGCTGGAGCAGATCTGCCACTCTCACAGCCGGGTGCAGCTGCCCTGTGTGGTATGGAGAGCTTTTTCTCCTGCAGTGCCTTCTGGGAGAACCACCTAACAGGCTGCTGGACTCGTTCACCGTGCTGCGCTGCTCATCTGAGGAGCAAGAGGAAGAAGAGAGAGAAAGATAAACACAGACTGTGGCACAAAGGGAGAGAAGCTACATTGTGCTCATAGGTAACTTGCAAATTGCAGGAGGAGCAGCTTCACTGAAGGTGTGAATCGTAACGGCCGAGGGAGTTTGTCTTCCCAATACTATGAATCGCAGTGGCTGTGCGAGTGTGAATTGAAGCAAAACTACAGGGGTAGAGATGTTAGAAAGGTGTTGTAAGAAGCGGACAAGCTGTGCTGGTTTAACTTGATGAAGATGGCCTGTGTAGATTCATTATTGAACCATCTGTCTTCCTTGTAAGGGTGTTGCCAGATTATTTTACTGGGGCACGAGCTCCAGAGATATATTGCTGTGTCCCAGTAAAATATTACTTATAAATCCTTGTCTGGTTATGGAGATTACCATATACTGATCAGTATAGCTAGTATCAGATAATAATTTTCCCTCATGATATTATTGGGTAACACTTTATTTGATAGTCTACATTATGCATTCTACTAACTATTTCTTCTTACCCTAACCATAAACTGACAGTCTACTAATACTCCAATGAGAGATAACTGACGTTGCATAGTTACTTATAGTTAGTAGAATGTCTTAAATAGACTACTGAAATAAAGTGTGATTGTCTTCAGAAATCAATTTCTGTCAGCAGTTTAACTAGCAATGTATGATTTGCAAATGAATCACTATTGAACTAATTAGTCAAAAGTATTTGCAAAAAGCTTCCCATGGGATGCGCAGGACCTGACCCAACAGAGTGCGGCACAGGACACATTTTTAATTGCTGAGAGTGGGTGTGGGAGGAATAGTGATGAATGTGTGGAAAGTGGGAGAGAGAAATGACTCAGGGGCTCCTGCAAAATACATAAAAATCAAGATAGATTAAAAGTTACTTAAATGTTTTTTATTTTTATTTTTTAATGTTTTTAAAGGTGATTATTGCTATTCCTGTTATGTGTCTGCCGAGCAACAAATGTGAATGGAAGCAGGACAAAATATGACACATAGATGTGCATGAACTGGACAGAATCTTGGGGGAGAAGGAATATCCATCCCACATAGACCTCTAGTCAATAGTCTGTATTTGGGGAATAGAAAATAATATTTCAAACCAGTGCTACACATCCAAGTACATAACATAAGCACAGACATCTGGAGTCAGGCAGGGAGCCAGTGCTCTCATTTTACTGGCACACAACAACACTCGTCTGTTCCAGGGGACAATCAGGACACTGACTCAAGAATCAAAAAGCAGTTGGAGGATTTGTAATATGTGAAGATTTAGTATAGTGATGCATAATAGATAGATGCAAACAATGACTAACGGTGATGATCAATATAAGGTGTGTACTGTAACCATCTCACTGCTCACTTGTTCCCCATGTGTTCTAATACATGCATTATATATTGGAGAGAGAGAGAGCGTGTGTGTGTGTGTGTGTGTGTGTGTACATGTTTTTGTGACATATCAGGACACAACTCTGTATAATGACATGGGTATGACACAGGTATTACAAGAAAAGGGTGACTTATGAGGACATAACCCATGTCCCCATTTTTCTAAATGCTTATAAATCATACAGAATGAGTTTTTTTTTAGGTGCTGCTTAGCCACTGTACAATATGTCTTAGTATTAGAAATGAATGTTGCAATTTCAAACTTGTACTACACTTATCATAACTAAAATAATTACATTGTAATAATAAACTACCACTACCACTAATAACAAAAAATAATATGATGAGTCAAATCTTCAAATTCATATTTAATGTTGTTTATTTTGTCTTAATTTATCTTTTTCAGTCAATGAATCACACTCAAATTATTGTCAAAACTGGTTTAAGAAAGCAGAGGAAAAGGTTAGCCATAAGTGCATAAATGCACTGTAAGTCGCTTGGATAAAATAAATTCAATTTAATTTAACTTAATTTTAAATTAAAGTAACCATAACTAACCAAAGTAAACATAACATAAGTAAAAAAAAATGTACTTTGATTGTCACTTCCTACAGATTAGGGTGTCTGACAATCAAAAAAATAAAATAAATGCCGAGCTAACTTTTTTCAAGTACGGTAAAAGTGTCTCACTTTCATAAACATTTTGTGTGACAGTACTACATTAATTATCTCTTATTCTTTTCCATGTTATGTGTGGCAGCAATAAGGTGCAATACCATCACCTACTATGCTGAAATATCAACTAGATGTGGTTACTGCCACTGGATTATTTACAATTGAGCACACGCACACAGGGTTTGAATTATCACAAACAGGCCTTAACACTTTTATTTATTTATTTGTTTATTTATTTTAGCTTTTTTTATCATACAGTTTTCATGTAACTTAGCCTGATTACTTTTATTGAGGTATTAGACCATGGTCAATTCCCCTACCCTTCATCTGAAGACTAAAGTTTGTATGTGCAAGGAGCAATTCTATCCACTGTGTTTGTTTGTGTACTCACTTCTAGCAGTGCAGTTATGTGAGTCCATGAATGTGTTCGTGGTTCGATCGTCCTGTTGCAGTGTACTGTGCTCTGTTGTACTGCAGTCTAGTGACCCCAGCTTACGCGTCTTCTCCTGACGATACGTCATCACTGCCTTGTTTATGTTCACTTTCTTCCTGCTGCAGAGTATGAAAGACAACAAATGAAAAGAGACTGAAAGGCCTGTAAATGACAGGAAAATAGAAAATTCATCATTTTGGAGAGGATTAATAATAGAAGAGGATTGTAGGAAATATGCCATCAGCAGTAATAGGATCTACAGCTTTAAATGTAGGTAGGACTTAGCCAGGTCAGTGGTTGTAGCATGTTCCCATGATTTTGCTAAGGTGGTTGCTAACTGGTCAAAAGTCATGATCATCCCTATTTCTAGATGTGACAGTGGTCGCACTTCCAATGTAAGCCTATGGTAATTCTATCAATTTATTTGAATGTATAACAGCAGTAATACACCTTTCCTCAAGCCACATATCTTGACAACAATTGTTGTCAACAAAGAGATATACTGAAAATTGGTCTTATCTCCAATAAATCAAAGCTAAACAACAGCGGCGGATGAGAAAAGAATGGAACCTGATGAGGGAATGACTTACGGGTAGTAAGGGTAAGAATAGATGTCCCTTCTGGAGAGCATGATGAGAAACATAAAAAAACAAACAAAAAAAAAAAAACATGCAGGTTAGCCTTTCTTCTAGTACATTTGCATCTATGCACTTGGCAAATACTTTTATCCAAAGCAACTTACAATGAATTCAAGCTTTACATGTTTTAAATGCATGCATTCTCTGGAAATTGATTTGCTGACCTGTGCTTTTACTAGAATCATGCTCTAGTGTTTAATTTTCAAGTTAACAGGCAAGTTACCATGTTAATTACTCAAAGATGCTGAGATAAACATCTGTCTTTAGCTTCATGCCAGACTACGACACATACAGTATGAAAGCACACTGGTTCCCAACTGGTTTCACTACTTGGCTTTACTACAACTCTCTCAAATAATACTGTAGTAGGTAGATACAATTCAGCGAAATCTAAATGAACAATTGTCTATTATTTTTGAGTTTCATATTCATTAACAACAGGAGCATCTCAGTGAATTAGAATGTCATGGAAAACAACTTGTGCATTAAATAAATTCAAAGCACAAAGAGTGAATTAGTTTAAGTCTTTGGTTCTTTTAATTGTAATGATTTTGGCTCACATTTAACAAAAACCAACCAATTCAATATTTCATAAGACCTATATATATATATATATATATATATATATATATATATATATATATATATATATATATATATATATATATATAAACATACATATACTCAATACTTGGTAAGGACTCCTTTAGCTTTAATTACTGCCTCAATTCGGCGTGGCATGGAGTTGATCAGTTTGTGACACTGCTTAGGTGGTCTGGAAGCCCAGGTTTCTTCAACAGTGGCCTTCAGCTCATCTGCATTCTTGGTCTCTTGTTTCTCGTTTTCCTCTCGACAATACCCCATAGATTCTCTCTTGGGTTCAGGTCTGGTGAGTTTGCTGGCAAGTCAAGCACACCAACACCATGGTCTTTTAACCGACTTTTGGTGCTTTTGGGAGTGTGGGCAGGTGCTAAATCATGCTGGAAAATGAAATCAGCATCTTCAAAAAGCTGGTCAGAAGAAGGAAGCATGAAGTGCTACAAAATTTTTGGTAAAGGTGCAGTGATGTTGGTTTTCAAAAAACACAACGAACCAACACCAGCAGATGACATTGTATCCCAAATCATCACAGACTGTGGAAACTTACCACTGGACTTCAAGCAACTTGTGCTATGAGCATCTCCACCCTTCCTCCAGACTCTTGGACCTTTGTTTCCAAATGAAATACAAAACTTGCTCTCATCTGAAAAGAGGACTTTGGACCACTGGGCAACAGTCCAGTTCTTCATCTCCTTAGCCCAGGTAAGACACCTCTGACGTTGTCTGTGGTTCAGCAAATTCCTCGACACGTCTGTGTGTGGTGGCTCTTGATGCCTTGACCCCAGCCTCAGTCCATTCCTTGTGAAGTACACTCAAATTCTTGAATCGATTTTGCTTGACAATCCTCATAAGGCTGCGGTTCTCTCTGTTGGTTGTGCATCTTTTTCTTCCACTCCACTTTCTGATAAAATGCTTGGATACAGCACTCTGTGAACACTCGGTTTCTTTGGCAATGAATGTTTGTGGCTTACACTCCTTGTGAAAGGTGTCAATGATTGTCTTCTGGACAACTGTCAGATCAGCAGTCTTCCCCATTATTGTAGCCTAGTGAATAAAACTGAGAGACCATTTTGAAGATTCAGGAAACCTTTGCAGGTGTTTTCTGTTGATTAGCTGGTTGGCATGTCACCATATTCTAATTTGTTGAGAATTGGTGGGTTTTTGTCCAAAATCATCATAATTAAAAGAACCAAAGACTTAAACTACTTCAGTCTATGTGCATTGAATTTGTTTAATACACAAGTTTCACAATTTGTGTTGAATTACTGAAATAAATGAACTTTTCCATGAAATTCAATTTTATTGAGATGCACCTGTATATGAGGTAATTGGTTTGGCTTCTTTAGAACTTAGTTATTGCTTAAACTCTTAATTTTTGTAAATTGCAATGACTTATTGTTATGTTGTGCTTTGGATTCAAGTAAGCATTTCACATATGCAGGGGTCATTTTATGCATATGTTAGAAAAAATTTGGAAACGACCATGCTAATTTATATTATGGCTAATTTTTGGTAGAAAATGTTCACTTTAATGTTGTGGTTTTGTTCACATGCAATAATAACATGCAACCTTTTTATCTACTTCAGCCTTTTGCCATGCTGGAGCTGATCTGCCAGCATTTAAGGGGGGAAATGCTCTTATTCACACATGAGCATTACCTGTATGTGTGAAAACACTCATTATCTTCTCTCAGAGAGTAAACCAAAGAGCTGTACTTCACATTCAACATGAGTCATTAAATTACAGCCTGCGAAAAACACATTTCCACACATTCAGCCAGTCATTACAGCAAAATAAACCTCAGCATAGTGTGGCGATTACTTGTATGAAACCGAAGGCCTTTATTTTGAAGTAATGACCAGCTGACTGTACATTATAGCATTTATTATTGTGCATGTGCAGAATACAGCGATTGACCAATCACAATGAAGTATTCCAGTGACCCACATAATAATAGTGAATAATGCAGTTCTGAGGTACTTGGCGTACCTGCCCTCGCTGTTCCCAAAATGTAACAGAAGATTCTGTTAGAATTTGTCATGTCTGAGTAATATTTCAGCTGTGAGTTGGGAGCCGGCTCTAATTGAAACATTTAAAACTTTGAAGCTGTGTTAAAGTGTTTTGAGCACTGGTTCTGGCCACCACTGCTGCTGGTGTGATGTGACGCTGTAAGGAACATTGGATTAGATTTTAAGTGGATCCGAGTCCACACATGCTCACCCTTTCTTCACAATAACCACAATGGCTCCCAGCAGGAGGATGAGCACAACCAGCCCCCCAGCACAGGCCCCCAGGATCAGCCCCATGTCCTCGGCATGCTGGGAAACCTCCAGAGCTCGCTTATGGTCCTTACAGGCCTCTGAGAGGAGAAAGACAAAGATTCAATAAATGGAAGTGAGAGAAAGACCAATGACTTCATATAATGATTATAGCATGGTAATGGATATTAGAATGTTAATGTATTTGGTCTTTGTAGAATAGATTTGCTGTGAAGCAAAGAACAGGAACTGGCTACTGCCAATGTATATGGTGATACAGTGCTGTGAGCATTTAAGACATACTGCTGATGCACAAATAGCATATATAATAACCTATAGCAGATCTACACAGGTGGAGCTGTGGAGGTGGATGGTTCCAGATGTGCCAAGTTTAACACTGTGAATATCATCAGTTTATGTTAAAGACTCATCAGCCCCCTGCCATCTAAATTTTCATGACAAAACTTTGCATTTAGCTAATTATTAGTATTACAGTTAAACTACACAAATAAAAAATTTATTCTGCTATTTACAGCTATTTGAAAATCAAAAAAATATTTATTATTATGTTTTCTCTAGACAATGTACAAGTCTGATAGTGGTCCTATACTTAAAAATGTTAAGCAATTTCTCAGAAAATAAGTTTACATCGAGAGATATATTTGAAAATAATCAAAACACTGAAAATACTGAGATATAATTTGCCCAGTCAAAGCCCTAATACTCCAGCACAAAACATTATCTCAAGCAGCAGATGAGCATTAGAAGATTAGAACAGAGGCCAGGTAATGCTGGCAAAGCATGACTGCATGCTAATCTGCTAAAGGTATCGCAGCGGTTGGAGGGAGATGAAGAAACAGTTTATCAGCATCAAGCAGCACATGATCGAGCCACAGGGGGGGGAGATCAACCCAGGGTGACTTTGGAGTGAACAAGCCGGGTCTCTGGCAAATTGGGGTCAGGTCAGTGATGCATGGGTGCCAGTTTCTGGTAAGATTATCAAAGGTCCAGCTCCCAAAACTGAGCATATTGAAGGAATTTTCATAACCAAGGTTTTACAGCCAACTTTGTCTCCTTTGCCAAATATAATGATGCCATTCGGGCTTCATGTTCCTTGAGAATAGCACAGATTTAGCCAAAGCCGATATTATTTCAAGTCAAAAATGATATGGGAACAGGCTGGAACATGTACAATCTAGTGTCTTAAATTCAAAACATTTTAGAAAGTTTGCCCACTCTGAAAAACAACCAAGGATTTGGATTTCTCGTTCCAACAGGTTTGGCAAGAGCAACAGTTATTTTTTTATATTTTATCCAGTTCAGAAAGAAACAGCCTGCGCATATACAATCTGGCAGCATTTCAGAAAGCCCAACATTCAACCATTCGAGAGTCCCTTGATGATGGCTGTGCCTACTGATCGCAAACTTGACCAAGAGAGTCACGAACTGAAACTGTGTTCTTCCAGTTTTTTGGTTCTCTGCGTCTGTATTTTCTCTCTCTAAATGCAGTCAATTTCCAAACAGCTCCAGAGAACAGCATGAAATCTCTCTCTTGATTAATTTAAGCCCCTGTGGTGCTTCCAAAAGCAGAAATTGCCATTTGAAAAATCACAGGGATGGAAGCGCATTATTATGCCATCTGATGTAGTGACATTAATTACAATATCATTGATGAAATAAATTCCTAAAAAATTAAATACTAAGGTTAAAATTACATATGTGACCCTGGACCAAATGACCAGTCAAAGTATCCATTTTTTGAAGCAATGTACATTACTAATCAAAAATTACGTTTTGATGCATTTACGGCATGAAATTTACAAAATTTCTTTATGGAACATGATCTTTACATATTTACATCATGATATTTACTTAATATCCTAATGATTTTTGAGACTCAGACAGTGTGTGTGTGTGGGTGTGTTCAGCAGTACCATCTCTATTAATACCAACGCTCCTTCATGTTAACTGCTGTAAGAACAGTGACGTTGCCACCTTGCTACTAAGAGTCACTTAGCTTTTTATATTTTATATTTTATCGATAAAGATGTGGGAAAGTGTTGATAACATTTCAGTGCACATGTATGTTTACTGTACGTGTATGTGAGTATGTTAATGATATCCCACTATTTTGTAAATGTGATTCTGTGACACCTGAGCTGAAAAAAAATAAGTGATTCAGCTGATTCCTACTACTTCTTTTTGGCTTTATCTGCTCATCTGCTTTTTGTTCTTCAGTCTGTTTCTATTATGTAGGTTCACTATGCCAAACTTGAATGAGATTTTGTAATATTTGAATTATAATACCAGGTGGATTGTGCCCAACTATCACCGCTGGCGTTTTGAAAAAGAGCCACATTAAGGTAACAAATACGCATTCATCTCTTGCCAAAGTGTGAGCGAGTCCGCAGCAGGGACATTTGGTTAGCATTGATGTATATGCGCTGTCAATGAGACATGCCTTCAAGCATGTAAACATTGCAGATAAAGAATGAATTACCTTTACGAGCGATCCGAATGCAGTTGATCCTGGTCTCCTAAAGGGTAAAACAGAGAATGGATACAAGTTATCAGGGCTATCTGAGGGTGAGAGCCTAGCGTGTGTGTGATTTATGTGAATATCTAACTAGAAATCCCACGGGCAGCCAGGATTAAATAGAAATGCCTTTAATGACATGCACTAGTAAATGAATGAGAACATCAGCTGGACATGAAGGCTCAGTCAGGCTGTTATGCTGTCTACAATCGACATATGTTGTCTGCTAAGTCTACATCCCAAACAGTGACAAGCTGTTGTAGCCCTAAATGTACGATTTGTGCAACTATGATTTCAATAGATTGATCATTAACATGATTCCAAGTTAATATACAATGTTGTAATTAGCAAAAAAAAATGTCTCTTGGCCTTATGATGTGTCTAAAATACTGTGTACATGGCTAGCTCACTAGGTTTTGGAACCGATCCTAAGAATCCAATCCAGCTCTAAGCATCTCTCTCTCTCTCTCTCTCTCTCTCTGTCTCTCACACACACACACACACACACAGGATGAGCTACAGGGACACATTATCAAATTAAGATTTACAGGTGCAAATTGTGGCTTTATGTGGCAATTATGCAGATTCATCTACCTAGATTGGAGTCGAGACCTTTCTCACCCAAACTGCCAGTAAATTGCCTTTTAAATTGAAAACCAGCACTGAGTTGCTTTCTCCTCCCTTTCACCGGGGCAGATGTGACATATTTACCACCGTATTTTAACATGTCATTAAAACATGTGTTCGGCAGTCCTCTGTCGAGGTTGTGGGGCAGCGCTGAAATTAATCGCTGTCAGATGATATACAGTATGATATGCAGGTCACGCTCAACAGTGCTTTACAAGTGGCTGTTAAGGATGGTTATGCCCAGCTATTTCTCGAAATTCAATATGGTCAATATTCAGAGTCAAAATGTGTCTATCAGTTACACCTACAAACGTGATTGACTTTTATGTGTCCATGGGAATGTGAATAGCCACTGCATAATTCATAATTCACTGAAGAAAATGTCAGTGGAGTGCAAAAGTTGCTGCATAATTTTGAGGTCCTCTCAAGTGTACAGTGCAAACAATGTGGGATGAGTTATGTAGTGAAGTTTAAAACATATTAGAGGGATTAAGGGTTTGGAGCAACACTAATAGTGAAGCTTGCCTCTCCTATAAATAAATTATGTTTTATTCTAAAATGCATTTGTCTATTTTAAAACCCAACACTTATGCCTTCTGAGCCACAGTAAGCCACTTTAGTCAGAGTAATTACTGTTTAAATTCAGCGCGAGTCTAATAGAGCGAACCTGCACCTAATTATCACAAATAATTGTCAAAATTAGAAGCCACAGCACAGGCAAGTATTCAGCGTCACTCATGTTAAAAAGATTTATTTAGGCTGATTAAGATGGAAATGCGTGCAGGTCAGATAAACAATAACCTGAATGAATTTGACTCATCTTGTGCTAGAATAAACTCACTTTAAGAGGTGTGTGTCAGGCAGCGTTGAGTGTTTGATGCTGCTGTTTATGGCCTATTATGTTGTATTCATTATTTTCCATTAGAAGAGGGATTTCCAACACAATCCCATTATTGGATACAATGGTACCTTTGTTTTGTTTGTAGCGATGAGACAGCTAGCCAACGTTAGCCAAACTAAGTGTCTTTGTCTTGCTCTTTCTTACTTTAGGGACATTAGACAGTCATTTCCAATGACAAGGAGACAGAATACAACTCCACAGGCTTCATTAAAATGACAACTGATGATCAAATGTTACTCTCTATTGTGCTTGCAGAGGAACTTTCATGTACCACAGTCTGGATCTGTGCGTATCACCTCAACACATCAAACAACTGAATAAGCACCATCCTAATAGAAGTAAATAGGATGTTATGTTATGCTCAAATGAATCATATCCTTAAATAGCTTTCCAAGGTTGCTACAGAAGCCGATTATATCTTCAGTGGTAGTTATTTACTCTCATTAATTACATAAGCATACATAATTTATCACTCTATATACTGTAGTTTACTTGGGTGCCATCTATTTCCCAATCCTCCACCCAACATCAAAGTTGACTGAAAACGAAGAACTGGTTTTGGTGCATAAATCAAGCTTAAGCAAGAATCGATACTGCTGGACCTGTAAAATGTCTTAGACCAGGAAGGGTCACCTTTCAGCAGAGTTTACGTCTTGTCCTAATTAAACACATCTGAACCAGCTAATTAAGGACTTTAGGAATACCAGAATGCATTTTTTTTTCTTCAGTACATTCAGTACAGTACAGATGCCTTAAACTTTGCTCCTGGAGACCCACTGTCCAGAGTTTGGCTTCAGCCCTAACCTATACCAGCTAATCAAGGTGTTCACTTGATTGAGAAGGTTGGAACTAAACGTAGCATGAAAGTGTATTTCCAGGAGCAGAGTTGAAGACCTATGTGGTAGGCTGATGACTACAGGTAATGATACATTATTGGTCAGAATGACTTAAAACACAAAGTAATGATACCCAAGTCTCTTGTTTTCAGGTTGCTTAGCAGAACAGTTGTAGAACAGTAGAACAGTAGGGATGTACAACTCCATTTCTGAAGCTGATGTGATTTGCATATGTATGCATAGTCAGCTATATAATACATTAAAGAAACATATGAAGCAGCTACCAATGTGATGTGATGTGATACGATTCACCCTATTATGATGCAGTGCAATCCCATTTAGAATCGATTACACACAATACGATTCAATGCAATATTATGCAATGGGAAAAAATATATGATGCTAAGCAATTCAATTTGGTACAGATAGTTTGCTTTTATTTATTTATTTATATTTGTATTTATTTTACAAATTGCATAGTTTTCTATCAAAATTTCCATTTCTCTTATAAAACCCAAAGTGTTCCCAAAAATTGGATATATAAAATATAATATATTGATCACTTTCTAAATAATAAAAGTATAGTGCATACTTATAATTATATATAATTAAGACAGTTCTTACTAGTGTAAATACTGGTGTAACAAGCGGATTCGTACACAAGGTTAGTACAAACTCGATTCCAAAAAAGTTGGGACACTGTACAAATTGTGAGTGAAAAAGGAATGGAATAATTTACAAATCTCATAAACTTATATTTTATTCACAATAGAATATAGATAACATATCAAATGTTGAAAGTGAGACATTTTGAAATGTCATGCCAAATATTGCCTCATTTTGGATTTCATGAGAGCTACACATTCCAAAAAAGTTGGGACAGGTAGCAATAAGAGGCCGGAAAAGTTAAATGTACATATAAGGAACAGCTGGAGGACCAATTTGCAACTTATTAGGTCAATAGGCAACATGATTGGGTATAAAAATAGCCACTATATTATAATTTGTTGAATTGGTGGGTTTTTGTTAAATGTCTTTGTTAAATGTGAGCAAAAATCATCACAATTAAAAGAACCAAAGATTTAAACTACTTCAGTCTGTGAGCATTGGATTTATTAGATAAACAAGTTTCACAATTTGAGTTGAATTACTCAAAATAACTTTTCCACGAGATTCTAATTTATTGAGCTGCATCTGTATGTTAGAAATGATGCAACACATTACAAATGCAACCTCCCTACAGAACAGTACTACTCTACTAAAGATAAAGTGATGCAAAATAATCTTCACAAACGATTATCAAGAACAATATGTTATGTGCTATAATATGCTATATGTCAAACTATAAACTAAGGACACAACAATAATACCCAAAATAAAAAATAAAACACATTGGGTAAAATAGTCTGTAATACTCATAGTAATGGGAAAACCACCATGCCTAGGGTATTAATAACATGCAGGTATTGTACATAATCGACCAATCGTGGGGCTGCGTGTGAGAAGGTGAGATCTAGAGAGAAAGATCAAAGCGATGCAAATATGTGCATGTGTTTGTTCGTTGGATTGACTTGAAGCGTCGCTGCACACAAATAAAAAAAAAACAAAGTGTGCCACAATGCTTCAAGTCAAACGAACGAATAAACACGTGAAAGTGATTCGAAAGCATAAGGAGCCGTCTGCTCTGCTCTTTATAGCTCTCATGAATGTTACACAACGATCAATCTGCACAGTGCAAATAGCCAAACCCTGGATATTTTAGGCATTATTAAAATCCTGGCTGGGACGTTTACCGTATGAACGGCGCATATGGTCACCCTAACCATGCCAGAACCATATAAAGTATGCAACTGTATACAAGACATATTTGATCCATTTGAACCTGGGAGTTTTGCCTCTTCATATTTAAAGAGAGCAAGCAAAAAGCTCATTAGCAGGTAAGCAGCTAGTTTAAAACGTATTTAAACATTATCACCAACAACTTCAACTATCTTTCTTATCATTTCCATTTGATTTTCCTTTCCATCATAAGTTGTTCATTCGATAGTGTTCCTCCATTCTCCAACTCCAAGTTATGTAAAATAAAAAGGGTTTGTCTTAAATTGCGAATATAAGTGGTCACAGGAGATGCACTTCTTATTCTCAGATGGCAATAGTAATGCCTGTTTTGGTTAACGACTTGAACTAAAATGCATCATAGTACCAACTGAAACAGGGTTTCTGGGGTATTTTATATAATTTGCAGGCATCAGGGAGCTGCTATCAATATGCCGGAGGCTCTTGGAAATTCTGAGGGAGGTGGGATGTCTGAGATGGGCTCTTGTGCTTGATGTCTCAAGTGAGAAAATTAACTGGAAAATGATCTGATAAAAATGCCAGTCTGGTCTCAAAGAGTTGATGAGCTGAAGAGGATATAATGCGTTGCCTTGCAAAGAGTTCAAAAGCTGAATAGACCTTGATAAGATCTATTCTGAAAGCACACTAAAGAAGAAGACGATGACTTCTTCAGCTTTTAAATGATGGCCAAAAGAGTATGACACCTTTATGATTCAGATCAAATGGATCTTGTCAGAGTCAACAAATTGTCACAGACTCCATCACCTACGTTCCATGTTTGAACACTCCTGAACAAGCTGATGAATACTCAGCCATTGATAGACATCATAGGTCTTCTGTAGGTAATCCATGGGAAGTTGGTATCTTGATGTGGCAATGTAAGAAAAAACAACCAGAGGATGTGAGCAAAAGGCTACTCCCTGCTTGATGAAGCTGTGTTAAATTACAGTTATAGGTAAACTAAATCTGACAACTAATAACACTCACTACTGCACTTTTATGTGTGTATGTATGTATGTATGTATTACATTATTCATTCACAACGAAGAGTGGGGAAAGTAAGTGAATCCTATAATTTAGTAACTTGTAGATCCTTATTTAGCAAAAAAAAAAAGAAAAAAAAAAGAAAACAAACAACAACAAAAAAACCCTTTCCTGCAACTTCTCATAAAAATACATCTCACAAAGTCAGTTTCAGTTTATCAGTTTTTCTGGGTTGTCTTGGTACAGGAGTATAGTTATCTTTTGTTAATTTCACAGTTTATTAATTGGCTAAAACATCAGGAATTACTTTCTTTCACAGATTTTTTGCCCCATTCATAAAACAATTGCTGAGATTGTGGTAATGCTAATGTAGGGTCAGAACATCCAAGCAAAGCTAATTCAAGATCTGGACTAATATCTTCTCCAAAAACATTTGAATACCACCAAAAAATATTCTTCCAAAACTCAGAAATCTCAGGGCAAAACCAAAAAGAAAGAGCATGTGTGACATCTGAGCACTTACATCTATCACATAATGGGGAAATTGAAGAGTACATTTTATTGAGTTTAGTTTTGGTGTAACCTATGCAATACTTTAAACTGTATAAGTTGTAATCTAGCATTAATAGAGCAGGTATGAATTAGTTTCAGTCCCTCTTCCCAAATCTCATTTGAGATAGTAATTTGGGTATCATTTCCCCATACTACTTTGAGATAATTTGAAGACACTACAAAATGAGAAACGAACAAAGAAACATACTGTGTCACCAAATGTTTATCTAAAGGAGGTTGACCCAAAAGACCATAGTTCTCATGATCCTGAGGCAAATCCTGAAACTCATTAAAAGAATGTTTTATGTAGCAGCGCACCTGTAAATATCGAAGAAAAAAATTTATTGGGAAAACTCAAAGGATTTATACAAGTGTTCAAAAGTGGAGTTTTTTGCTAATATACAGCCACTTTGCATGCAAATCCATCAAGTTATCACGAGCTTGATCACTAATCCGCCAGAACATCATAATCTTGGCATTAGCAGCCCAATAATAGTGACAGAAAACGTTGCGCCAGACCACACAACTCTTCTGGCTTCTGCAAATGGGCCTTTAAAGCCCCAATATTTATTACACTTAAAAGATTTAGATCATCAAAATAATTGTATTTTTACACAAAGATAATGCAAGTAAATACAAAATGCAGTTTTTAAATGATGATTTCATTTATCAAGGGAAAAAAGCTGTCCAAACCTTCCTGGCCCTAAGTGAACAATTAATTGCCCCCTCCTGCTAAATCATGAAAGAACTGTGATTAACCACATTATTTTATAAAGCAGAGTTAAATTTCACTAGACACACCCAGAGCTGATTACTGCTAGACCCATTCAATCAAGAAATCACTTAAACAGAAGCTGTCTGATGAAGTCAAGCATACTTAAAGAGCAACACAACATGCTGCGATCTAAAGAAATTCAATAGCAGATAAGAAACAAAATAGTTTACATGTATCAACTTGGAAAGGGTTATAAAGCCATTTCTAAGGCTTTGGGACTCCAGTGAACCATGGTCAGAGCCATTATCCACAAATGGAGAAAACTTGGAACAGTGGTGAACCTTCCCAGAAGTGGCCTGCCTACCAAAATTACTCCAAGAGTGCTAGGACAACTCATAAAAGAACCCAGAACAGCATATAAATTAAGGTCAGTGTTCTTGATTTAACAATAAGAAAGAGACTGGGTAAAAATAGCATCCATGGGAGAGTTCCAAGGCAAAAGCCACTGCTGACCAAAAATAACTAAATGACTCATCTCACATTTGCAATTATCCCCAAGACTTTTGGGCAAATATTCTGTGGACTGATGCAACAAAGTTTGCGGTGTGTGTCCCGTTAAATCTGGCGTAAAACCAGCACAGCATTATTTGATTTACAATTGGATATCACAATCGATTGAGATGCTTGACGGGTTGATGGCATGACCTTAAACAGTCCATTCATGCTTGAAAACCCTCCAGTGTGGCTGAATTAAAACAATTATGCAAAGAAGAGTGGGCCAAAATTCCCCCACAGCGATGTGAAAGACTCATTGGCAAACGCTTGATTGCAGTTGTTGCTGCCAAGGGTGGTTATTAAAGTTATTACTTTTTTCACACAATGCATGTAGGCAGGTTTAGACAGATTATGTTTCCCCTTAATAAATGAAATAATTATTTTAAAACTGCATTTTGTATTTACTTTGGTTATATTTGTGTAATCTCTCTACTATCACTACTAAAACTCTGAGAGCACACAATGTACGTCGAAGGAAGGGCTTTCTGACAAATCTACGGCCTGTCCCTCTGACCTTTTCTACTATGCTCTCTATTCCAGTTGGTCTCTGGAACTGCCAGTCTGCTGTTAACAAAGCAGACTTAATTTATTCTATTGCTACTCATTCCGGTCTCAACCTCATGGCACTGACTGAGACTTGGATCAAACCTGAAGACACTGCCACTCCCGCAGCCCTCTCCACTAATTTCACTTTTTCCCATACTCCTAGTATGACTGTGAGGGTTGGAGGTACTGGTCTCCTTATATAAAAAGAATGGAAATTTGATCTTCCACCATCACCTACAGGTAACGGTTCATTTGAATCACATGCCATTACTGTAACCCACCCTGTTAAAATCCACTTTGTGGTCATTTATCTTCCCCAGGTCAATTGGGAAACTTCTTGGAGGAGTTGGATTTGCTGCTATCAAACTTTCCTGAAGATGGTTCTCCTCTGGTAATGCTTGGTGACTTCAACATCCACCTAGATAAACCCCAGGCAGCTGACCTCAACACTCTGCTCGCCTCATTTGATCTCAAGCGAGTGTCTACTACAGCGACTCACAAATCAGGCAACCAACTGGACCTCATCTACATGCGCTGTTGCTCCGTGGGCAACTGTTCAGTTGCTCCACTGCACACCTCAGACCACTTCCTCATTACTGCTAACCTAGCACTTACTCCTGAAGCGGCACACACTTAAACGCAGGTCACCTTTCGACGGAACCTACGCTCACTCTCTCCATCTCGCCTATCTTCTGTGGTTTCATCCTCACTTGCTTCACTCTCTCAGATTTCAGCTCTGGACACGAACAGTGCTACGGACACTCTTTGCTCCACTCTAACCTCTTGCTTGGACAACTTTTGCCCACTGTCATCTAGACCAGCACCTGCCCCTTGGCTGTCCGAGGTTCTCCGTGAACATCGCTCTAAACTCGGGGCTGCAGAGGGGAAATGGCATAAATCAAGAAACCCTACCGACCTCAGTGTGTATCAGTCTCTCCTCTCTTCCTTCTCTGCAAATGTCTTCACTGCTAAAACATCCTACTACCACAACAAAAGTAACAACTGTTGTGATGCTCGAACACTCTTCAAAACTTTCTCTTCTCTTCTTAATTCGCCTCCCCCTCCTCCATCAACTCTTACAGCTGACGACTTTGATGGTTCTTGTCTTATTTGTGAAGAAACTGCAGTGACCAATTCTCTGCAGACTGAGGATAACTTCACAATGACCAATGCACACACTCTCTCCTCCTCCTCTCCACACTCAGAGATGGACGTTTCCAAACTTATCCTGTCCAATCATCCTACTACTTGTCCACTTGATCCGATCCCCACTCACCTCCTTCAAGCGATCTCTTCTTCAGTCATACCTTCACTTACTCACATTATCAACTCCTCTCTTTACTCTAGAACATTTCCCTCACCATTTAAGCAGGCTCAGGTAAGCCAACTGCTTAAGAAACCATCTCTAAATCCAGCGCTTCTAGAAAACTACAGACCGGTTTCCCTTCCATTTATTGCAAAGACACTTGAGCGAGCTGTGTTCAACCAGCTCTCCATGTTTCTTGTACAGAACAACCTCCTGGACAACAACCAATCTATCTTCAAAAGTTGCCACTCAACTGAAAAGTTGAGACTGCCCTGCTCTCGGTTACTGAAGACCTGCAACTGGCAAGAGCAGCTTCAAAATCCTCAGTACTCATCTTACTGGACCTGTCTGCTGCTTTTGACACCATTAATCACCAGATTCTCCTGTCCACCCTCAGAAAGATGGGCATCTCTGGAACCACACTCCTGTGGTTTAAGTCCTACCTAGATCCTTCAGCGTGTCTTAAAGGGGTGATGAAGTCACAACAACTTGCTACTGGGGTTCCTCAAGGCTCAGTACTTGGACAACTTCTCTTCACTATCACTGCTATGCTGATGACACCCAACTCTACTTCTCATTCCAACCAGATGACCCGATGGTAGCTGCTCGCATTTCAGCCTGTTTGAGTGACATTTCTAGCTGCATGAATGACCATCACCTTCAGCTCAACCTTACTAAGACAGAACTCATGGTGGTTCCAGCTAACCCATGGTTTCATCACAACTTCTCTATACAGCTTGGTTCGTCCACCATAACTCCTTCCAGGATAGCCAATTCAATTCAATTCAAGTTTATTTGTATTTTTTATTTTTTGTATAGCCAGAAACCTAGGAGTTGGGATGGATCATCAATTAAGCTTCACAGACCATATTGCTACAACGACCCGGTCCTGCAGATTTGCCTTATACAACATTAGGAAGATTAGACCCTCAGAGCAAGCCACCCAACTTCTTGTCCAAGCTCTTGTTCTCTCCAGACTGTACTATTGTATTGCTCTCCTGGCGGGCCTTACTGCATGTACTATCAAGCCTCTGCAACTGATCCAGAATGCAGCAGCGAGGGTTGTCTTCAATGAGCCAATAAAAGCTCACGTTACTCCTCTCCTCATCAGGTTACACTGGCTACCAGTAGTCGCTCGCATCAAATTCAAGGTACTGATGCTTGCCTACAAGATGACCACTGGCACGGCACCAACATTTCTAGACTCACTAGTTCAATCTTATGTGCCCTCCAGAAGTTTGCGCTCTGCAGGTGAACGATGCCTTGTAGTGCCATCCCAAAGAAGTTCTAAATCACTCTCACGGACCTTTTCCTGGACTGTGCCCAGCTGGTGGAATGACCTCCCGATCTCAATTCTTACAGCTAAGTCTTTACTCATTTTCAAGAAACATCTAAAGACTCATCTTTTTCGGCAGCACTTAACCAACCAATACTAGCACTTTTCTATCTTTTCTGGTCTTTCATATATTTATTTATTTTAAAAAAAAAAAAACCCTGGCTATGCGTTCTGTTCTAGATTAACTGAGATTTGTCATGGGACTTGTATACTGTTGTTGTTCTCTTGTTGATCTGATTGCTTCTATTGTTCTCATATGTAAGTTGCTTTGGATAAAAGTGTCTGCTAAATGATTAACTGTTAATTTAATATTAAAATTTGTTTGATGATCTGATTCAATTTAGTTAACTATGCAAAAAAAATAATAACCCGGAGGGGGGCAAACACTTTTTCACACTTTGACTTGTTGCATGACATTCTAAAGTAAAGAACTCTTTGTAAAATGTTTTGTAAGGGTATTTTTGGGGCCTGGAGAAGTTTTGTCATGCCATGACATTTGTGCTTTTTTCAGTTGCTTATAAAAATCTAAGTGGCTAAGTCTAATATCAATCTAAACTGCACACACAGGGCTATATTAATATGTGAGCTGCATGTATGTACATGACTGTGTTTTTGAGAAAAAAATGTTTATGCCTGGTTAGTGGAAAACACAAAATTGGAAATCACTTGAATAAGGCCATAAAACACATACAGAACATAGGTTCCCGGGACCTTTGAGAACTGGAGCTTGTAGCATAGAATTTTTCTTTCTAAATTATGTGAAAATCTTCTTGTTTACTCACTCACAGAAAAAAAAAAATAATAATAATAATATATATATATATATATATATCGATTTAAATTTTCTAAGACACTTCTTGTTTGTAAAAGTCATATGCAAGTATGAATATCAGTGTGTTTTAAAGGCCCACATAATGAGCTGCATAATGAGCCTTTCAGTCAGGTTTGTGACTGAGAGTGAAGAGTTACAAGGAAGAATGTGAGGACAAAATAAATGTATATAATTTTATGTTTGTAGTTTATTTAGAATATATTTAATTATCCCACAAAATAATTTAATATTCACTTGTGAGTGCAGTTAAACAGATTATTAGGAACAATCAAAGCTGACTTTCAAAGTTAAATTTTTATCATCATTGCTCCAGTCACACAAAAAACAAACAACAAAACAAACAACAGCAACAAAAATTATCATTATTATTATTATTATTATTATTATTATTATTATTATTAATAAT
>NC_081762.1:28402142-28457142 GCF_963082965.1 Carassius carassius
ATCAACTATTTGCCCACAAACTCATTTAATGCAAAGCAGGAAAGCTAATGAATGATTTAAGAAGACTTTGTATTCAGTAAATGAGTTATATAGACAAATAAATAAAAAAAAGCTGCTGCAATCAGTTATTGAAACTTAAATTTGTTGAGGTAACTTATCCAGCTTAACTAAACTAACGTTATCTACACTTATACATACTTCCTTTTTATTCCTTTTTAACACATTACTTAGTCTAATGTAGGGCTGTGCGTTTAATCGAAATCATAATAAAATCACGATTTGAGTGTGGGCATATGCCTCCAGGTTCAGACAAATTGTCTGTGATGCGTAGCCTTTTTTTGCTTTTGTTTTTGTTAACGGCTCAGAACATTCACACTGCACGCGTTAAAAGATGAGAACAGAGAAGGTTATAAGAAAAAGGTGCAAAAAGATTTAATATCTTGCGCATGAGCACAGAGAGAGTTGTGAGTGCACAGGACAGAGGTTGAGCGAGAGGAGACACGTTTTAAGGCAGTGTATCTGAGCCTTATACAGTCTATTATCTGAGCACGCACGCACGTCTGGTTTTGTTAACCGAGCAAAGGAAATCTGCGTGCGAGCGGATAGATTCGCGTTCGCACATTATTTTAATGTGCTTTCGAGTTACAATAATGCACTCTTGTTGCTGCTTACTTACTGTATACGCACTGCAGATGGAGTACTTGTGAGCCTTGGGCAATAAATATATTGGGCAAAAAATATAACACTTGAGGTACCGCTACAGTGAGCTTTAGGACCAATGCATGGCAAAAAAAAAATCCCTGGACACGGGTCTTATTTTATTTTTATTTTTTGCCATATGTCTAGACATTTTGTTTGACATCTTTACTTAGTGATTATTTTGACTTATGTCTTTTCTAGAGACATGTTACAACTTTTTGATAAAACTCTCATTGGTTTTCTTTTGGAAATATGCAATTTACACTGAATGCATTTATGACTGTCTGTGTGTCATGATTAAATCATGATTAAAATCGAAATCGCAAAATTGTTAAAACAAAATCGTGATAGGTTCTTTTTGTCCATATCGCACAGCCCTAGTCTAATTCTGAATTTTAAGTTCTGATAGATACCGTATCTTCCGGACTATAAGTCGCACTTTTTTCATAGTTTGGCTGGTCCTGCAACTTATAGTCATGTGCGACTTATTTATCAAAATTAATTTGACATGAACCGAGAGAAATGAACCAAGTGAAAACATTACCGTCTCCAGCCGCGAGAGGGCGCTCTATGTAGTCTACACTTAAAACATAGAGCGCCCTCTCGTGGCTGTAGACGGTAATCTTTTCTCTTGGTTTTGGATAAATGCGACTTATAGTCCAGTGCGATTTATATATGTTTTTTTCCTCATCATGACGTATTTTTGGACTGATGCGACTTATACTCAGGTGCGACTTATATTCCGAAAAATGCGGTAACTAATCCCTTATGTATAAATGTATTTAGACACCACAGAATAATAGTCAACATTTTAATAAATAGATATCACTATACTTCTAAACTTGATTAACCACAATACATTAATGCAGTTGTTTTGTTTTACATGTTCTCTCAAATGTTATGTTTAAACATAGAAATGCACCATTATCTAATTAGATTTGCCCTAATTTGCATAGATTTCCTGAACAGAAACCTGAACACTGAACAAAGCCAAGCTCAAAATTCCTATTCCTTTTTTCTTGACATTTTAGATTTAAAGCTGTTTGCAGGAAGGATTTAGTATCTCAAACTCCATAATTCATAAAATAATGGAAGTCTTTTTCCACCACTAAATAATAATAATAATAATAATAATAATAATAATAATAATAATAAATCAAGGTGACAATCAAGGTGTGACTATTTATCTCACAAATATTACTTTTTTTCTCACAATTCTAACTTCTGACTGATATTATTTCATATCTTGCAATTTGGAAGAAAAAAAAGGAACAATTTAAACTTGCATTGCGAGAAAATGTCAGAACTGAGAGATACACTGTAAGAAAATAGTGCATTATTTTTGTCCTCAGAATTAGACTTTGTAACTCACAATTGCAAGTTTATATAATCACAATTCTGAGAAAAGAAATCAGAATTACAAGATGTAAAATATTTTTATGTAGAATAAGTTGTGGGGGAAGTAAAAATTGTGAGATAAAAAGCCATAGTTACCTTGTTTTATTTTTTAATCAGTGGCAGAAATGGGCTTCCATAGAAAATATTGTCAACAGCAAGATAGAAAATTCACCATGTTTTAGGAATAAAAAACAAACCCTTCTTTTAAGAGTAGTAAAGTTTTTTTTTTTCTAAAACTGTAAAGTTGGTGAATGCAAGTGCTAATGAAGTAGAGAAGAGTTTTAGGCTCAGTACATGAAGGGAAAAAATAAACCTTAGATATAATTTAATCAAAATAGACAAAAGGTAATAAAATATGCATCTAAATTTATTTTAGTTGTTTTTCTTTCCACTTGTCTGAATGAAGAGAAGTTGTGGAAGCAAAATAGCCTTGTTTTGGTGTGTGTCTTACATTGCATTACCCATTAGGCTTTGGGGATAGGTTATGTCAGTGTATGCGACTGAAAACTGAGTTGACGGTTAAAAAATATACGAGTTTTACACGTGAGTGTCAGGATTTTGGACCTGTTTGTTGTTATTTTCCTCCCCATGTGCATCCCTAGAACTAGCATTCCCTTGTGTTGATTGTTCATTGCCCCCAGGTGTGTCTAGTTAATTTCCCTCTTTATCCTGTGTATTTAGCCCCAGTCTGTTCAGTCTGTGTTTGTCGGGACTACTTTGCTGTCTATGTGTGTTTGCGCCAGCTCCTGATGTGGATTATCCCAGTGTTACGATGATTAAAGACTGTTAAAGGGGTCATATGATGCGATTTAAATGTTTTCTTTCTACTTGGAGTGTTACAAGTTCTTGGGAGAAAAATATAAAATATCTGTAAAGTTGCAAAGACTATAGTCTCAAATCCAAAAAGATAATCTTTACAAAAGTTAAGAGTCAAGAGTCAACCACTTTTACCTAAAACGGCTCATTCTAAGCCCCCACATGTCTACATCACGATGTGGGAAGATGTGCATAACGCCGCTCAAATGTTAACAAAGAAAGAAGGCATAACTTTTGTTCTTTCTTTAGTATTGTTGTTGCCGCCATGTTGTGGAGATGCTGTGTTTTGTTGTGAAAGCAAAACTACTTAGTTTGGCCTTCCAAAAGAGGACAATATCCGCTTCATCATGCCTAGAGCTGACCCGTGCTGGTCGTTGAGGAAATACATCACCTTCGCGCTGTGGATCACCAGATCGGCTGTGGACGATGCGGAGTAACATGTGTCCTTCATCGAATCCGCCGGCCGCGTCGTTCTCTCTGCCACTGATGATTCAAACGCGAGTTTTAGAGTAGCGCTTGTTGTTTGTAGTTTCTCTGATCACAAATGCTCATATGCAACAAAACACATAAAAACTAAGTAGAAGTTATTTTAATCTGTAATTATGTCCCCATTGGATGCAACAAATGCCCCATTTGTAATAGGTTTTATTGGTTTTGTCTCGTCGCGCCGGGATAGACAACATCATAATGTTAACCCTATGGGGTCGATCAACGCGGATACACGTTTTGTGTCATTTTCTCCTGATAACACCAAAAATAACTTAAATTACACTTTCAGTTTTGATCATACAGATAAGAGCAATACATCAATCGAATTTGTAAAGGGTCTACTTTTTTGTATACAGACATAACTAAACTTTACAAAATAAAGAATATAAACAAGGTGTGCTGTCTGCCACATTGGTCTGCGCTGATCTCCATTTATGAAAACGTCTTTAAAATGAACTGTAACTCTGTGAATACTCAACGAAGAGACGTGAGAGAGATATCTATAGAAAGCTTGACATGTTTACTTTCAAACTAAGCAAGTCAAACACAAATATTCTGTGATAAAGTAATCCATATGAAAACAACGCTATGTCCAGTCTTTCACGTCTCCCTTCATTATATCTAAACGAACATGCCCACGTGGTGAGTGCACTATTGATATTATAATAATCCACATCAAGCAAGCAGCTGTAAATGCCCACACAGCAAACAAAGCAACAAGACTGTCTCAAGGTTTTTTATATTTTACTGTTTGCTTCGCGCTGAGAGTAATGAGACATAATTCACCCCAAGAAGACGTGCTGAGAGGAATGAGTTTTGATTACCTCAGAAAAAAAGAATGAAGCAGCTTCCAGCAGAGATCATAAACATGAGCTAGGGTTAGGGCTAGTCTTTTTTTTCCTTTCTTTTACATGAATCTACTTGTATTAGTTTTCACATAACTTGTACACATTTTACTAGTTATACTTCTCTGAACTATAATTCATGACTAAATGTATATTCAAGTAAAACATTATGAAGTTTCATTCACATCATCTAAATGTCTCACTATGCCAGCAAGGTTTTTTTTTTTTATTATTATTATTTATTTTTATGTTCTATAACATTGACAGCAATATGACATAAAAGTAATATGAGTTATAATGTTGCTTATATTTATTTTTTTTATTTTTATTTTTTTAAGTAGCAAATCAGAATATTAGAATGATTCCTGAAGGATTGTGTGACTGGAGTAATGTTGCTAAAAATTCAGCTTTGAAAGTCAGCTTTGATTGTTCCTAATAAACTGTTTAACTGCACTAACAAGTGAATCTCAAGTTATGTTGTGGAATAATTAAATATATTCTAAAACTACAAATATGAAAATATATACGTTTATTTTGTCCTCACATTCTGTCTTGTAACTCTTCCCTCTCAGTCACACAGCTGACTGAAAGGCTCATTATGCAGCTCATTATGCAGCTCATTATGCAGTTCATTATGCAGGTCTTTGTCTTCTCAGGTGTAAAACACATGATATTCATGGTCAATCACACCTACTCGCATATGCCCTTTCAAAACAAAAAGTGTCTTCGAAAATTGTAATCAATCTATAGTTTTCTGTGATTGAGTAAGCAAGATTTTCACATCATTTTGAAGCAAGAATCCTAAGCTACAAGATCCAGTTCTTGAAAGTCATTTAAGAAAAAATGTTCTGTATGTGCTTTATGACCTTATTTCAGTGTCTTCAACATTTTATTTTTTCACTAACCAAGCATAAACATTTTGTTTTTCTCAAAAACACAATCATGAACATACATGCTATTTACATATTATTGTAGCCCAGTTTGTATTGAATACAGTGTTTTCAGACTTTAGCCATGTATATATGTTTATTAGCAAATGAAAAAAATCACAAAAGTCAGGGCATGTCAAAACTTCTCCAGGCCCCCAAAACACCCTAAGACACAGAGGGTTAAGGGGGTAACATATCTGTCACATGCTTAAGGTATTCAGCCAATCACAATGCACTGGATCAATCAGAGCACACCTCACTTTTCAGACCAATGAGCTTTGTTAAAAATCGAGTTTCAGAAAGGCGGGGCATAGAGGAGCAACAAAGTATATTATGTGGAAAACAATGTGTTTTTTAAATCTTAAACAGGATAAACACATTTCATTACACCAAATACAAAAAATAATGTTCTTTTTAGCAAAGTCATATGACCCCTTTAATGTCACTTTGCATGTCCATCGTTCCTTCCGACAGCCTAGTGTGACAGTGAGACGGAGTTGAGCTGTAGCTCTCAATAAAATCTCAAGAGTACGCAGACATCGTGTGAGTGCCTAGGTGACAAGCCCCAATCTCAATCTCAAAGTTGACCAGTGCATGAAATAACAATGGATTTGCTTTTAGTGCCTTGTCTTAATTGAACTTTTTTGTCACTTTGGAGCTTAAGGTGGTCAATAAATGAGCATGCTTGGAGTAGCACATATAATAAACGAAAAAGGCATTTTTGTGTGAACTATTACTATTATTAGGCTGTTTAAGCAGGATTGAGCAAAATATATCCATTGTTTGGTCAGAACTAACAAAGGGGCCAAAAGTAATCAGTTCTCTTTAATTTTAAGTTTATTGTGCTGCAAAATGCAAAGTCAGTGACTTTTACCCAAAGCCTATAAGTTCATTGGTGGAAAAACGATTTCCCAAAAGGATCTGCCATTTCCCCTTCAGTTTACTCAGTTTACTCAGTTCTCCCCTCAGTTTGTCGACTTAAGCCTGGGTAAACCTCGGTATCAATATTTCTGCTGTTCAGAGAGTCATTCTCGCCAAAAGAGTAGCTTTTGGTTGGCTGCGATTACATCTAAATGAAATCCAAATAAAGTCTGAATAAATCCTGAACCAATTAAAAGGCCCTCGCAGGCGTCTTACATTCGTTCCAGCGATAAAACCAAAGCCCATCTACTTTCTAGTGGAAAACTTATAATTAAGTACTTTAGATTCAGAGAGACGCGACAGAAAGCCAGCAAAGGTTTTCTGATGCCTCTTATATCCCATTTCCTCACCTGAGATATTGGTGGTGATTTCAGTCAGCGCGGTCTGGCCAAAGCCCTTGGCAGTGCGGGCACGAACAGACACCAGGTATGTGGTGCCGTGGTGAAGCCCGGAGAACATGTGGTATGTCTCATTCTTTAGTTTGGAGACGGTGCGTCGTGGGCCGGGAACGTTGATGCTGGGATCTGATGATTCAATGCTCTGGTAGCTGATCTAAAAACAGGAAACAGACAGTGAGTCCAGAGGAAATGAGTGATCAATGTTAATGCATCGCTGTCTTATAGAGTCCAGCTTTATTTTACCCACAACAAAACCTGATGTCTTCACTTGCATTACTTTAAACAGTAGCAATCATGGAGTCTTATTCCAATCAGTAATGACAGTATATTTTTTTGGACTGCTTTAACCCCAGCTGAGATTTTACGGTTCCATTTTTATTCATGTCACATTCGTTTTATACAGCTGTACCACTGAATATATGTAATATAAAATGTAACTCAGCAGGCATGTTTGTTTTCATCCAGAGTTAAGGTAATGATTTTGGTAACCGCATATGAATCTAATGACAATGATTCAAAGAATAACCAATTTCAAATTATGTCTCCATAATATGATAAAATGCCCCCACCCCCACATGGCTTATCATTGGAAAGTTAAACATATAAGTAGTAGCAACTTTACATGGCTGCTTGCTTTAATATTAACTAGATAACAAGTGTTTGTGTAGAGTGTGGAAGTTGTTAGTGTGCTACTGCGTGACATTGAAATATAATATATCATACAAACCTAAAAGGGTCTACAGTTATTTATATACACTCAACAAGACATTGTGCTTTTATAAAATAAAGAAAATAAACAGGGTGCACTTTCTGCCATACTGGTCTTAGTGCACAGGAGCGTGTCACAAAACTGAACGAAACTCAGCGTATACTTGCCTTGCTTAAAAGAAAACTCTTTCACTATGTAATCTGTATTAAAGGTGCATTTCTCTCTTTAAACTATGAACTATTTATTATTACATAATTAATGCTATTTATTCTAGCACAATCCGTCTGTACTTTTGAAGGTGTGTTGCTACAAGCTTCAATGTGGAATAGGCTAAATACTTCATTATCCCTCTCAAGATCCATCAACAGAAATTAGACGCTCCATTTTGAAACTACTTTTTATGAAAATGCTGGGGCAGCAAATCCACCATTAAAAAATCATTACCAAATCCATCAAGAGAACGAAGAGCAGAGTGAAGTATAGCTACACACGTCACTCCCAGACAAGCACGGCGCATAAGCAGATGCTTTCATGTATTCATGCTGACAGCTGAGCAGGGAAATAGAACCAGACTAAAGCACTTAAACACAATCGCCCCATCTGACAGTCTCTGCAAGAAAAATAAGCAATTATGTTTGTCCCCTGACTAATTGAAGCCTGGAGAATGAACTACAGCATGATTAGCATAAGAACACCTAGACTCTGTGAACAGGGAAGAGAGTTTACACACGCTAATGACTGAGAGGAAGGACGAGGGACAAAAAAACAAAACCTGAAAGTGTAGAAAATCCCCTCAACCAATCCTACCCAGCCAAATTTAAATTCAGTCTGAAAATGTGATTCTGCATAACAGCTAAGCTAAAATATGCCTCACCCAACTGATTCAAATATGGCATAAACTGTGTGTCATCAGTACAATGTGCTCCTGAATCATTTTTCACAACACTGAACCAATATTTGCCCCTTTCATTAAATTGCAATTCAATAACTAACAAAGGGGAAGAAAAAAAAAGCAACATTTCAAAGTGCTGTCAGACCTCTCTCCACACACACAAATATTGTAAAACACCAAAAAGGCTTTGTCTGCAAAAACCCATGTAAAAATTAAGTGCGCTTAACTGTACTGAATTGGCGCTTGTAGTGTACTTCCAATTTTAGTTTTTTTACTGTGCATTCAGATGAATGGATGAAAGAAAAGCCCACATAAGTGCACTTAAAGAGAACTCACTTTGATGACTTATTTAACACTTAAAAACATCTTTAAAAAGTGCACTTTGTAATCATGTCAAATTAAATCATGTTATAATAATCTTTTGTCATGATTTAAAGAAATGCACCTATTTTGACTAACAAACTGCATTAAGCACATGTAAAGTATTTGATTATAATTGAAACGGTTGTGTGTTATTCAATATTCCATTTAAAATTACTATAATTTAAATGAGTTACAAACTTCAAACACTGCACATTTATAAACATCATGCACGTTTCAAAAGAAAATCAGTAAAATTATTAGTATACTTTAACAATATTTTTTTACCTCATTTCAAAGACAATACAAAAATATTTATGATATTTAAAAAAATATATATACAATTTTGAGTCAAAAAGCACTCAAAGTAAGCTAATTGCATCTAATATATAACAAACAATACACTTTCATGTGATTAGCTTGCAATTAAATTTCCAATCTAATTCAGTCTGAAATAAGTAATGTTTTTAAACACGTAATACTAAAGTCTTTTTCACAAGGGTATTTTTTATGATATATTTAAATATAACTACACAGTCTCTGTGTCACATTAAAACACATAGATCATGTATTTTTTTCATAGTTTAAACACCACTTCATACTTAGTTTAAATGGTAAATATTATATTGAAATGCACCAATTATTTAGCCTTATGTTTTGTTAGTTATTACTTACTCTTTCAAGAACGATTTTTCAATTTGGAATGCCTTGTAAATAATAACACACACTACAGTACCTCATACTGTGTGATCAGACCATTGGGCTCCAATGGCTCCTCCCACTTCAGAAAGATCATATCGTCCAATGGGGTGAAGGTTAAAGATTCGGGTGCAATGCCTCCTGGGACTGTAGGAAACGAGAGGAAAGAGTCAGATCAAAGAGTATGGTCAGATCAATCTTACTAAACAGAGTATCAGACGCAGCTGAGATGAAGGTGAGATGACACATCTACAGACTACAGGAGAGAGGAAGAGACCACAGACCCGTCTCATATCTGAGCGCAGTGGTAGCTGCCATGGCAGACAATTTGTCTTCTTTACCAACAAACCAGGTGGAAGAAAATAGGGCAGATTGCAAAAGATAGAGAGAGAGAGAGAGAAAGAGAGAGAGACATCTAGACTCTACAGGTACAGCTACAGGCTGAATCCACACTGGACTTAAAGTTAGCAAAACTTCGGCAATAGTGAATGCTACGAGCTATAGAGAGACTGACTGCCACATCCTAATACAGAGATGTGGATAGCGTTGAGAAAAGAGGACTGAAGTGTTAAGGAAAGATGATTTCCCTAATGCAAACACAGATGGGAATTTTGAACTAGTGCAAAATTGGTTTTATTGATAAAATTTAACTGCAAAAGACAATTATTGGCCTTCACATACAACATAAATGCAAGTGAATGTAGACGGCACCATTTGTTATGTGGCACACAGCAACTGATATCACTGTAAAAATCCATCAATGCCAGCTATTTGAAAAAGAAGAATATGCCATAATAGAATAAGGCATGATTGCAATTAAGGCCATGTTGTCTACTCTTTCCCCCCTTTCCACAGAGGTACTGCATTGCTCATGGAATCAAAAGAATCATGAAATCTAGAAACAGCCAACTAGTCACAGATCACTGACTTGAGTTGATTATTATTATCGGTGTTGTTGTTGTTGTTTATTTTAAGGACCAATTCTCACTAATAACTAGCTGCTTATTAGCATGCATGTTACTAGCATATCGGCTTGTTATTAGTACTAATAAAGCACACGTTTTAAAAGAGAGATAATTTGTTGATGTCAAAAGCTGTACATCCAATCAAATTAAATGGTATGTGATGTATTTTGAGTTTAATCAAATTGTTGATTATGTTTTATTGTTTTGTGTGTTCAATTATCTGCTGCAAAACTCTGAAGACTGTAAATGTAGTTTGTGCATTTACACATTCTCTTATTCAGCATATGTTGTTTTAGAAAATGTGCATATTGTTTGGCTTATACAGTTCACGCCAGCAGTAACACTTTTTAAGGGATATTTCATTTCTCATATTTTATACAATAAACAATTTTGGTACTGTGGCCAAAAAAAAGCTCTTCTGAATAACTGGGATGTGAGTGTTTTTTGAAGCATCTCTGACAGCGCTGGAGTTGGCAGAAGACTGCTAATGCTTCACACCATGTGCTGAGAAAGTAGAGTGGTAAATGAGTGGTCGTCCTTTCAGAATCCAACCAAAAAATCTTTACTTTCCATGCATTGCCCCAACTACCGACACTTGGAAAGGTTACAAAGCAGAGAGAGTTTATATCCCTGCTTCTCATTTCTCATTACCTCTCTGTGTCTTTCTGCAAGCATGCTGACTACCAGTTAATTTAACATTACTCACAGAATTAATTCATTCATTAACTGCAGTTCCTCATGTTGTTTCCAATTAACCAAACACAAACAAGCTCTATCGCTGTACGAAACATATGAAAAGATGTTTTTCATTTCAGAAAATGATAAATTGCGAGCATTCATTCTGAGCCGTGTTCATTTTCAGATGGGGAGGTTTCCACTTGACCTCTGAGGGTTTCATCTTAAAGCATTTGCATGAGAATGCAAACCCACGCCGCCTGACACACGGCGTAAATAAAAATGCAAAAATAAGCAAAAATCTTTATTCCATTTTGCTGGGGGCCTTAGCTTATTAATTTTTCATATACTTCCATTTATAAGTATGATCTTCCATTTAATTATGCTGAAGCATGCTGTTCTGTGAGTCAATATTTGTGTTGTTGCTATAATTGAGGTTTGAGCAATGCAGGCAAACTGGGCCCTGCTGCAGGCACCACATCATAATTGCTCAGATAAATACAGGCCTTAGCAAAGATGGATGGGTTATGGCTACTGACCCATGCCAAAAAAAAAAGAAAAAAAAAAGAAAAAACCCTCCGGGTAAATGAAAATTTAATCGAACTCAGAAAGTTTATGAACAACATGCAGATATGGAGTATAATAATGTGATTCTTCATCAGATGTGAAAACACTCACTGAGCTGTTTGAGAGTCTGTTCTTAAGAAAACGTTTCTTAAACACTAATGGATGAGTTGTGTTATGAATTTACCAAAACAGTCCTTGGAGCTTTCAATCAAGACAATACTGACTCATTAAAACCTCTGTGAATGCATCTGCATAAGGTCTGTTCATTTAGTACTTGATTTAATTATGTTAATGTCCCCCCGCATGCTAAAGGCTGGATTTTCACAGTTCACATAGTTAAAATTATTGACTTTGTGACTTAAATTATAAAAAATCTTACTAAATCAAGGAGTGAGGAGTCGTAATCTTATGATAGCAGATGTAGTGAGAAAAAGATGTAGTATTCTAAGATTTTTGAGGCACCATAATACAAAACAAATTAGTTACACTTTAAATTAAATTAAATTTATGTATTTAGCAGACGCTTTTATCCAAAGCGACTTACAGTGAATTCAGGCTATCAATTTTTACCTATCATGTGTTCCCGGGGAATTGAACCCCCAACCTTGCCCAACAATGCTCTACCACTTGAGCAACAGGAACACTTACACTTATTAACACTTTACTTGAAGATTAACATCTTTTCATAAATAATTGTAAGCAAAGTTAAAATGCATTATAGTATTTGCATGGTTTTTTTGTGTTTTTTTCTTTTGATACATCTGAAATTGATTGTTAGCTATGTTTTACTGCATTATATTTTCCAAAGGTGTAACATCTATTATTCATTATAATGTACAATAATAAAATTATTCATGAGATTATACAATGCATTATTAGATGCATTAGAAGGCACAATTATTGCATTAATGCACAATTTCAATTATTTTACAGTGCATTATATATAAAAGCATAGTTTAAAGTGTTAGAAAAAGGTACAGCATTTCTCATAACATCACTGTGTAACTGAACAAATGACTGAATGAATACTCACTGTCTTCCTCGGTCTGGAAGGTGACCTCTCGGCTCTCTTTCTTGCCCTCAGGATTGGCCAGCGCTAGCCGCACGTGAACGGCGTGGAACGGAGGCAGGTCCCGGAGTGTGAAGCGGGAGGTGTTCCGCTCCACTGACAGACACTCCCTCACCGTGGCGTTATTCCCACCGGCTCCGCCCCCCGCGGCGGTGGAGTAGCGGTAGCAGAGCGACAGGGAGTACGTGTGACAGCGCGTCAGGTTGTAGCCGACCGGCTCCCACTGCAGCAGCAGCTGACGGGACTGAATCTCCGACGCCGTCAGTCCTCTGAGCGGACGCATGGGCTCTGAGGACAGAGAAGAGGAAATTACATTTCACATTTAACCTTCAGTTTGAGTTAGCTTTTAGCATGCTTCTGAAGTAATGGCAGACTACTCTAATAGACTCTAACAAACTTCATAAATAGTCTTGCTTCTAATTAAACAAAACTTGATTAAATATCATCAGCATCTCTCTTGGTTGACCAATATGTTTCCAAGGCCTATATTTGGTTGACAATGCAATTGGCAAGTGTATATATATATATATATATGTTGATAAAATATATTTCCAGCATTTAGTAATCTAGTCTATAACTCAAAGCCAACAGATATGGACTATAAGACAAAAATCTCCAAATTAGATTTAACGGGACCTTTAATCATACAATGATTGTTTTCCCTGGAAAAACAGGACAATTTATGAACTGACAGATGGACAGAGACGATCTTCTCACTAATAAGACTGGACTCTAAAGTTATGAAAGCAGTGTGAGAGAGCAATAAAGTACATTTAACAGGTCATTCAATGAGTTATCGTTACATATAAATTAAGCATTTCACAAAGCTCTGCTTCCTCTCTCTCTCAGTACAGATGCGATTAGAGCTGCTATGAGTTGATTACACATGTCATGTGTGAAGGCAGGGGTCCTCATCTCTCTTTCCTGTCATTTTCATTCCCTCGCTCTCACTCTAAGAGACAAAGACAGACAGGAGACGAGCCCAGAGTCCTGCGTGTCTGTAAATATAAACGCACTTGGCATTACAGCATGAGGAGCTCTACAGCAAACGCACACTGATGAATTAACACGGTCATTGTACTTCAAAAATGAAAACATCTCCATGAAAAAGAGGTCCTGCCAAAACATCTCCAGTTCATATTTCAACCACAGAACACAACAAATCTGAAATCCTATTTTGCGTAAAGAAAACCATTAAGTTTTCCTCAAAGCAACATACTGTAATGCCTTATGTTTACTCCTTTTGATTTGCGGGGTGAAATGTGTTTTTGCTGAGACAGTCAGTGTCCGGTGAAGCCTGCAGACCCGCACCTCTGCCCTCCCTCAGAGTCCTCCAGACAAATCAACCTGATTACACAAATTAATGAGACACATCTACTGAAACTCCCACAGGCCTGATGAGGAATGGCCTAACTGCTGGATATGACACACACACACACACACACACACAGCAGACGGAGACTCGTCCGCTGAGAACTCAAGTTCGACCTCTGATATAAATGTAATCTGTTTCCCTCAGGACTGAGAGAGAGAGAGAGAGAGAGAGAGAGATACTGTAACAGAAAACACAGAGCAAAGGAAAAAGGCCAAAGACAGAGAAAAAAAAACTCTTGTTATTACAAACAATTGAATTCAATGCAATTCAAATAAACGTTATAATAAGGTTATCTGCATGTTAGCAATATACAGTGCATACATGAAAATAACTCTGTATTATATTACAATATAAATACAATACAGATATGCATACACAATTATGCAGAGTAATATAGGCATGCAGCAGTAATGTCTCTCTACATCTGCAACCTCAACATCAGCTGCTAAAAATAAAAATGTCTGCCACATTAGCAACACGTGTGTTCTTCTGCTGCTGCTGGCGACCAGGATGAACAGAGTCTCAGCACCTTTGACACTGATACATTAGGAGCAAACTTACATTTCTACAACAGTTGTGTCCAACTTACTTTAGCCACACAAAAAACACACACTCCTCAGAGGACCAGAGAATAAAGCCAAAATCTGATTATACAAGACTACTTGACTCCGTTCGGCTCGTACTTGCTTCAGTTCGAACTAAATAGAATCGTGGTTCTCAAAATGTTTTGTCCATTTTTGTTTTCTATGAGCTCATCTATCTGCTTAAGTACACCTAACAGTTGCATTTCTATGACATCCCGTAATCATAAGCATGTGAAGAATGTTCAGAAATAAAGCTTGTTGTTTAAAACTCCTCATATAATTGTCTGAATGTTTAATTAAGTTTAGTCCGTGGTATAAAAATAATTGTTGAAAGACGCTGGTGGATTGTACAAGGCTTGAAAGAGTTGTGAGTGAGCAAGTGTTGCCAGATGCAGCTATATTACCCGTTTTTAAAGCGATATCTGGAAACACTGCATCGCCGGCACGTAAATGCAAAAATATCATGATATTATCCATCGGAAAACGGTAGCATTTAACACTAGTACACAGATCTGTAGAACAAGTAGGTTACAGAATGAAATAAAATACACAAACACTAGCCATGAAGGCATCTATGCTTTTGCATTAGTTAACTTAAATATAAAACATATATATAATGCTTTAGCACTAGACAAAATTATCATCTATATAGCAATGATTAATGCAACTCTAACAGTAATTTGTATTGCTGCATGATTAATAAACACAATTATCCACCCCAACCTATAGTAAAATATAAAAAATGTTGATGCAATAAATATGGTACAATGTAACGGTGTTCATGCTTTCAAAAAAGAGAAATCATCTGTCTATAGTCATCTAATCATCTAAGTGTCTGTCTCTTTTAAAGTGTTTAGTAGTGTTTATAATGAGTTGTATTTGTAGCGTTATTACAGCACAAATCTTAACCTCATCCCAGACCTCACTCATTTTCAAACCTGTACCTTCAACATCTGTCCAAAAACAGCTGACGGTCACATTTACCACAGGCCGAATCCAGTGATGTCATACCAATCCACACAACTTCACACTTAAGATGTCTCAAGTGCATTTTAATATTAAAAATGTAACGTTTAATAACTGGCTAAAGAGGAAGAAAAGAGAGTCCACTGACCGGCACACTTGGTCCTGCTGACCAGCGGGGGTCCAGGCGGGCCGGTTCCGCCCTCTCCGGGCCGGGTGAGGAGGACACTGATGCGATATTCTGTGTCCGGCTCCAGGTGCCAGACTTTATACGTCAGTGAGTTGACTCCGTGAGTTTCGGACCAGGGAGAGTGGCTGGCCCGGTACACGATCTCTCTGCGGATCACCGGCCCGTCGCCCACTATAGAGTTAGTGTTGAGCTGGATGATCAGGTAGGTGGGGCCAGAGCGCAGCAGCTGGGGCGGAGCTATCGGTGTGGGTGGGACTACAGAGTACAGGGAGTGAAAGAAAAAGTGTTGAGTGGATCACGCTTCATATGTTTTATCTGGCTGATTAAAACAAAAACTTCCCACAATGAAACTTTCAGATTCTTCAGAAAGATCTGCAGAGCAGCTGGTGCTACATCTGACTGGCTTCAACAAATCTTCTGGGTTTAGGATGAATAATATCTGTTGAATTCTTGGACTAGATGAGCCAAGTTTCTGAACATCAAATGTGCATCCTTTTTGCGGTTTAGTTTTAATAACTATTCATTTTTGACTGTGCTTAGAGTATATTTTCATTGTACATTGAACCATTTTGTTATGTAATATCAAGGACATTTTTAAAATTTGACCCCTTTTTATGTCTTTTATAAAATGATTGGATGCTTTATATGTAGATTCTAATTAAAATGACTAGATTTTAAACACAACATTTCAGAGTAATAGTAAATATGACTGTACAGTAAAAATAGATTTAACGTTATATATATATAAAATTTACAGTAACACTTTAGTTTAGGGACCAATTCTCACCGTTAACTAGTTGCTCAATAGTATGCATATTAGTAGCATATCTGCTGTTTATTAGTACTTATAAAGCAAATATTCTGCATGACCATATTCTACATCCCCAATCCTAAACTTAACAACTACCCTACTAACTATTAATAAGCAGAACATTAGGTGTTTATTCAAGCAAAAGTCATAGTTAATAGTGAGAATGAAGTGTGACCAAAATATTATTTGGTCTGTAGGAATCAATTAATCAACAGTATGAACATGCAACAATTTGCCACATCCTAACATTTATGAAAAAAGTTCTTGTCCACAGTATCACATATTTTTCAAATATAAATTAATTTCAGAAATGTGTCACTTTTTTTTACTTATCTAACATTTATTTCAATACATACTAAACAGACTTGATTCAAAACTTATAAGAAAATACATAATTATGCAACTAAACATTTGATTTAAATAAATTATAGCCAACTAAAATCAATTGCACAATGCTGAACTAAATCCAGGGTATTTATATTAATATTTTGATTAATATAGCATTAATGCTCCATGAAATGATCTCAGAGTGAAGGAAATTGGAGTAAAATATAAAAATGCATTAGAAGGTCAGGCAAAAGCAGATTTAATGCATTACAAGCATATTTCTTACTACACTGAATCAGTGGTGGTAGTATGCTAATAAACTAAACAGACAGATTTTTTTTGTTTTACTAATAACTGACAGTGTCACATTCAAATAAATGAACTGTGTATCCTGATTGCTCAGTCTGTCTAATCTCTCAATGTAAATTACTCATCATCTCTGTATGAGATGCTATCAGTGGAGCAGTATGACTGTGAGACCTTGGCTTTCAATATTGCAGTTAATCACAGGGCTGCATAAAAATCAAATATGAATCAAGCTAATGAGAGCACAGATGCAGATAAACATGCCTGAACACACTATCAAACTCCTTTCACAGGAGAATGATCTGCAACTCACACTAGCCACAATTGGAAAGCTGCTGGTCCAATTTACCCCACTGAGAAGCAGCCTATTACCAGCTGCACTTAACAGACCCTTTTCCTTTCAGTCGAGGTGGACGAGATGTTCCAGGACTTGACGAACCTGTTACAGTATGTGTTGCACAATTTAAGGTAGAACTGCAGGAACATCTTGGCTTGGCAAATTCAGAAAGTTTACAAAAATGATGCCAAACTGTGTGTGAAAGCTGATCCTATATATCAGGCATATTTAAATGGAAGACCTCAGCTTGGTTCCCTTCGATGTTAATGACGCTAAAGTGTCTTTAAGAGCTGCGGATATTTTAAAAACAGAGTGAGCCGCAAATTAATTGGATCCTCTTGCTAAAACAGCAGAAAACAACAATACTGCAAATATAGTTATTTCTGACCATTGAAACCAGGTCTTTTTTATATCATCTACATTTAGCATTATTAATCAGTATATTAAGAGCATTTTAATAAGGGCCAGATTTACTAACAGCTTGCGCCAGTGCCTTCTTTAAACCTTCTTTAGGCGGTTTAAGGATTTACTAAAGACATGCAGTGAAGAATTAGCACTGAAAAGGCATGGACAGAGATATTTTTGTGTCTGACCTTAAGGAATATGCATTTGTAGGAGTTTCCCTTTCAATATGTAGATTCATGGAAGGAGGGTATTAAAATGAATCACGAAATGCGATTTACTAACGTTTGCGCTTGTCAAATTACTGGTATTTGCACCATTATATACCACCAAAAAAAGCAGACGGTAATTTGCGCTGCTCTCGGTAGATTGTGCTGTTCATTCTGGAAATAATCTGGTCTGCATCTGTGCACTGTCAGTAAATCACCCGCAAAGTTTTCGCCTCCCATTGGCACTTTTATGGAATTGTGCTCTAACGCTAATTTAACGCTAGTTTAAAAAAAATTGGCCCATAATTGTTCAAATTGGGGGAATTATTTTAGATTGCAAGGAAAGACAACATAAACTTTGAAATTATTAGTTACCTTTGTTTTCTGGTCAACGTCTGGTTAATGTTACAAACTGTACATGTTGTCGAACTTTCTAGTCATCAGATAACGGTGATAAAAGCAAGAAATGTTTCTTGAGCATCAAATCAGCATATTAAAATGATTTCTGAAGATCATGTGAGACTGCAGTAATCTAGCTTTGATCACCGGAGTACATTACAGTTATTCTAAATTGTAATACTATTTTGCAACAGAATAATATATGACTCGTATGAACCAGTACTTTGCTATAAATAACAAAAAAAATAGTAATAATAATAATTCAGAATAAATGTTTAGAGTTATCAGTTTGAATCAGAGTAATGACTCACTCATGTGTGAAGCTAATCATAATCTGCAGGGGAATTATTAGTCTTTACAGTAAGTATGTCTGTTTTTGACAGACAGGAAATTGCTTGAATTAAAAAAAAAATACAGCAAAGTTTCATGGGTCGCTCCTGTTGCTTTTTTATTTTTGCCTGCGTGACGCAAACACAGCACTCTCCAGCAGCTAATAACTGTAGTTTGACGAATAAACTGTAGACTGTGTGAAGTACATAATACACTGGCACAACAGCATTGATTACTCCTTTGTTTCGTGGACTCTCTGTGACATTACCTCAGCTCCAGGAGAAGCATGACTCATTCACTCCTTCAATCATGCCACCATCACTAGAGCCACTTGTAGCGAGCGGGCCATGACGAGGCAGCGTGTGGTCATTTGCATAACTGATTGCACCAGTAATTTGGTTATTTTTGGGTGGATATGAGTGTAATCAGTCTGCCGGCTCTCTCGAGGGCTCTAGTAAGGGAGGTTACATCTCTCATGGGCTTTTGGCTTTTGCTGAAGAGATCTCTGGGTGGGGACGTGATGTTACAGTGAATCAGCGAGATGTGCTCAGGTGCTCGTGTTTTGATTGAGAGTTCAGAAGAATCCAGAACGTTCTGTGCTGTGAGAGAATAACCTGACGATAGCAAAGCATAATGGCTAGAATTTATGGTTCCTTTTTCGATGAGAACCATCAGCTTAGACATAAGGGGGCCATCTGACACGGATTAAACATTTAATTTAAATCTGACATCTTAAAGAGATAGGCTACCCAAAAACTATATAAATTATATTATATAAATTTTACTAATAAATGGCTAAAATTCTAGTAATATGCATGCTAATAAGTAACTATTTAAGTGACCCTAGAATAAAGTGTTACCGATTTTCTTTCTTCAAATGAAAACAAATCAAATAAATAATCCATCTCTGTGACTGCATATAATGCTATGGGACCCAAGTTCATGCTTCGAAACTATGCAAAATGAACATGACGATAATCCATACGTTCCCAACTGATGAATCTTTTTTAAATTATAAATCATTGCTTCCAGCCAACAGTCATATGTGAGTTAATCAAGAAAAAATAAGGTAACTGTAAAAGTGTAAAAAGTACACATTTGTGATTTCCTGTCAAAATGCAAAATATAATATTAAAATAAATATAAAAACTGCTACTAATAATAACTTTTTTATTATTTTATTATTATTAATAATTTCCTTTTTCTATTTATATATAAAGTATATATAAATAGTCAAGAGAGAGTGTTTAGAGTTTACTGTCAAAAGACCTAGACTTACATCCTTACAAATTATCCTACACCTTAAAACATGTACCAGCCAATCAGAAATAAGCATTCAACAGCCTGCAGTATAGACCTATGTGACAAGAAACAAGTTGTCTACAAAAGCACACTTGCAAATAAATGAACCTATAGGATATAGTTGAACGAAACACTGGTCATACCTCTGACAATTAGTTCAGCAAAGTTTGACACTGCGGCTCCGTACGTCGACTGCGTGATGCATCGGTAGAGATCCTGCTCTCCGCGCTGGGCTCCGCCCACCTGAAACCAAGCAACCAATCGACGCTCGCCGACTGATGACGTCACTGAGTATGGCGACATCAGAACACCGTTACGCCTCTGAAACAGAGAGAGAGAGGGGTACATGATGCATAAGTAAACAATACACAAAAAAATGTGCAAAAATATGCAAATGATCAGTGAGGTACATGCCATGAGCACAACACTGTTTTCTGTACCTAATCAGCATTAGGTTAACATTTATTATGACACAACAACAACACAAGCATTTCCTCGAGATCCGCATGACAACCACATTTCTATGAAGCATTTTTCACATAAATATTCACATGATTATTTTAGATGTAATAACCCCACAAATCGCTCACACTGAATGAATGGTAAGCCAAACTCAGTTCTGCAAGAGCTCGGAGAAGTCCAGATTTGTCAGATAAACGAATGCACACTTCACGTGAGGTGGGAAACAGCGTAATTACAAGTGCAGGCATGTTTGTGAGTGTGAAACTCTGAATTCTAGAAGATACACGAGTTGTGATGTTGGAAGAGGCCAGACGATATGGTCACACTTTTTAAAAGGTTATTTTTGCCTCAAAAGCTCCTAATTTGCTGCTTATTAATAGCAAGTAAGGTAGTTGTTAAGTTTAGGTATTGGGTGGATTAAGAGTTCTAAAATATGCTCATTAGAATCATTAATATGTACTAATAAACATCTAAAATGCTAGGAGTATGCATGTTAATAAGCAACTAGAAAATTGTGAAATGTGTTTCCTAATCTGAAGTGTTACTGCAGGCTATTTTTGAAGACAAACAATTCTATCACTTAACAGTATATTGATTGTTTTAAGTGTTCTATCACATATTTATGTTGCATAAAAAGCACAACAAAACTCAAAGCTCTCAAAAAAATAACTGCCAAACATTGCTCATGTATCATAAGATGCAAACTAGAGCTGTATGTAGAAAGTGAGATGCAGGCTCAGAAAGACAAGGAACACACAGTCCCTTCATTCCTTTAACACACACACACACACACACACGCACACACACACACTCCAGGTGTTTGCATAAAGCAGCGGCTCACACAGGAAGTGATCTCAAGAATTCAGTGCTCATGAAAGAAAGAGCCGGCATTCCTTTCAAAAAGGAGAAAAAAGAAACTGCACTCTAAGGAACTGTTCACCCTGAATTCTGGCATTATTTCCATTTTGTCATCTTTAACCCGTGTAACTTTCTTTCTTCCATCCATTAAGGCACAAAAAGACAGAGGCTGTCGAAATTCAATGAAATGACACAAAAACGCTTTTAAAGTATCATACACTAGAAGAAGTCCACTGTAAAAATAATTTTTCTGAAGTTATAAGACAGTTTTTTTTTTTATTTTACAAGAAAATAGTATTTCAGTCTTTGTATTTCTAATATTTAAATCAGTGTGTTTTTTTACACATCAGTTTCTGAATGATAAACAATAGTTTGTAGCAACTTCTTGAATTCGATCTGTTTCTCACACGAAACTACTGTCCTGTTTTACTTGGAAGTGTTATTTTAGTAATATTTACATACTAATGTTTTGAATTAGCTTTGATTTTTGTATTTTATTATTATTATCATCATCATCATTATTACTGCACTTAACTTTTTGTTGTTGTTGTTGTAGTAATTTAGTATTCATCCTTTCAATTGCCAAAAGTTATTGAATGTCTATATTTTATTTCAGCTTTATTTCAACGAAGAAAACACTTTTTAAATTTAATTAATCCATTATTAACAAGCATTACTGAAACATATTCAAATAGCTACAAAAGTAATATAACATGCTTGTAACCATTTATTAATGAACCTATTAAACATTGCATAATGATTAACAGATGTTAGTTAACTTAAAAATAGTTACAAATGCAATTACATGTTCAATTCGCGTTAGTTCTGGCATGTCACGTGAGTCCAGCTTGCATCAGTTGATTCTCAGCTGCTCATAAATCAAACTGTTGCAGCATGTTTCAGAACATATGAAATCCACATCAAAGATAAGTGAATGCTCTTTTAATCCATATCGCTGTATTTGTTGCCTGGTCTGCTAATTATTATTCTTTTTTTTTTAAAGCATTTACCTATCTGTGTTTATACAGCTGGAGCAACACACACTCTAGACTCTAGAGCATAGACGCTCTGAGGACACGCCGATAGTTACGACCATGAGAACAGGTTTAACCTGTTAGCCAGCACCCCCCATTATGGGACTCACAGCTGAAAGTGCTCTACCTAACTTATAATTGTAACAGTTTCCTACTTCAGTGTGTTACAAACATAACTACAAACATAAGACCCTTTGGGCTTTACTTTTTATCAACCAGATTTGATAATGCTCAAAAATATTAAAAGTTATAGACACTGAAGTGCCTTTCACCGAAGTGCCTTTTTTAAAACATTTTTTTTTTACCACAATTAAATATTTTTTTATTTGATATGAAAATACATGAAATGGTACCTGGAGCAATCAAAAAAGTAATGGGTTGAAAGTCACATGTCTCTGAGTTTCTATTTCAAATCTGAATAAGATAGCATGAAAAATGAGACTCCTGCAAATATTTTTCTGAGACTATGTCTACACCCCTCACCCCCCAAATATATATAAAAAAAATATTTACAAACAGTATTGAAGGCTTCTACAAACTATTTAGTCAGTAAACATACCACTTCATAGTTTTTTTCAATTATAAAACACTAGACAGAAACTTAAACATCATATAAGTGATTTATTTGAGCACTAGAAAAATACAGTAAGAATAATTTGAGTAAGAAAAATAAGAACAACAAGAAAAAAAAAAAAGGTTTAATAGAGATTCCACATGTTTTGGGAATGTCCAATTGTTGTCAACCTATGGACCCATGTGAAATCTTTTATAATTTTACTGCAACTTGATGACACGTCTAATCCAGGTTTGTGTCTTCTCAAGGATGGTTCCAACTCCTGTATACGTTTATTAAAGAAGAGAATGTTTGCTGGTTTTACAGCTGCAAAGAAGACAATTATACAAAACTGGTTTACTCTGAATGTGTGCAAAAATATTTTGGATTCATAGCCTCTAGGGGTGCACCGAAATTTCGGCCGCCGAAAATTTTCGGCCGAAATGGCATTATCGGTTTCGGGCCGAAATAAAAAAAACAGCCGAAAACGTAAACCGAAAATTAATGTCACCCGCCCTTCCCATCCGTGTGCAAGCGAGGTTTCACTCACGGTCGAGCTGTTATCACGCGTCTGCCTATCAAAGATTAAGCATGTCAAAGGGCTGTCACAATCAAAAAAAGCTTGTCACAAAAGCTGCACAATCGATCGGACCAAGCAACACAAGTTTCGAAAACGAAAACAGGGAATCGATTTTAACGGCCTTCTCTCGGAGCGCGTCCAGCTCGTCACTATACGCTCGCAGCGAACGCGCGTCACACAGCAACTGCAGGTTCTGACACACACACACACTATTAGTGCATAATATCAATGTAGCCTTCAGTAATGTTTTTCATTGATGTTATGGCAGTCCACATTGCTGACTTGTGCGCGTCTCAAGCGCCCTCTTTACGTTCGCCCTAATGCCTATTTAGTTGTCGGTGGATTTGCCTATATTTGGCGTTGAAAACGGATCAACGCCAAATATAGGCAATTTACTAACGATTCATTGAACACTTTGCCTATGTCTCAAAAATCGAACAGGATTTTTTTTTCACAAAAGTGACAGCCCTATACGAGAGGACACCAAAGTTGCAATATGTAACATTTGTTCTGCAAAAATCTCCAAAATTGTGGGGTTTTTTGCACAATTTTTAAAAAACTATTTTATTTGATGGAACATAAAACTTGAAGAATAATTATTATTTATATTTATTGTAAAAAATATTTTATGTTTTGTTATGTAACTGTTAATAAAAGTTTGATTATTATATTGTGATTTTTCAATTCAGATCCATTAAATCCAAGCAATATATATATACGTTTTTAAAAGAAGCCATTTTCGGCTTCAGTTTCGGTTTTCGGCCAAGTGCATCCTAAATTTTCGGTTTCGGTTTCGGCGCAGAATTTTCATTTCGGTGCATCACTAATAGCCTCCTTGGGATAGTCGCCCGTGAATGTACAACGGCATGAATTAACGGAGCTAAACCTGGGACTACTGATGCATGGCAATGGTTTTCAATGTAATTTCTCTCTTTTTCTTTCAAATTGTAAATTTTCTGGTGCTCCCCCTTCCCTGTTTGTTTGTTGGATTGGATGGATGTTGTTTTGTTAATATATATATATTTCTTATTTCAATGTCATTGCTTAATGCTATGTTGGCAAATATGCTATTGTCAAATAATCCTTGTTGTTTAAGGCTAGTTGTTCTGTAACATGTTTGTTTGTTAGGCACGCTGTTGCTTTAAGCATATTGTTTGTATTTAACATGCTGGTAACATTTACCGTACCCAGTTAAACTCACCACAGCTAAACTGTTGTTTAAGACTGTCTGATATGGAACAGGCTAGCTGCTTTAGGCTCATCTAGTACTGAGAATGTGGTTTCATTAAACATATCCTAAATGCATGACTATTATTTCCATCGGGCTGTGTTTAAGTCAGTGATATGTTGTTGCTTAAAGCTATACAGTGCATTGGTAATGTGCTTCATACTTAATGTGCAGTATGTAGATTTTGCTACTAAAGGTGTTATAAATGCTAACGATTGTCTGGATAGGACAACATGCTGTTGCCTAAACTTCGGGTACAGACCATATGCTGTTCTTCTCAGCTGCTTATTAAAGAAGAGCATCCCTTCGCTGGTCCTCTTCTTAAACGACATGCTGCCCCAGTCTATGCTCTTTCAGGAGCTCTTTGCTTTAGAGTTATTAGGGTTTTGGGATTTTGCTTGCTTGTTATGGCCTGTTAGGGCCTATCTAGTGTTCAGTATCATTTTTGTTGCTAGACTGGCTTGTTGCTTTAAGCTAGTGGTTGTTACACTGTAAAACATCATAGCCCAAATAAGTTATATGAACTTACTTTTCCTCTTTAAATTAAATTGTCATTTTAAGTTTTGGATACTGAACATAAGTTTATAAGTTATTGAAAATTTAAACGTAAAGTCATGTGTTGTCTTGACTTCTTCTGAGTTCTGTCTGGTTGTAAAAGTTCATTTAACTCGTGTCTGTAAGTTATATGTTGGGGGGGGGGGCGATACACGGAGAGCGCGAAATACAGAGAGAAGTCATCGCCATTTTGAGTTAATGCAGCTGCCTGGAGACCTTACACGAATTCGTGTCGAGAAACACAAAGAATGCGAGGAAGGTGAGTTTTTGTTTTTTTATTTGTAATGATAAATGAATAATGTTGCGATTTTTGCATGTTAGCCAATTTGACTGTGTTTCGAGAATGTAATACGACAACACAAGTTTTCCCCTCGTTTTTCCAGAGCCTCAAACGCTAAAATATTTATATCACTTTGGTTCACAGTGCTTATATTTTAGTTGGTGTTCGGCCTGAAGTCTGTAGGTATTATTATTTATTGCATTGACCGTGCTTAGCAAGTGTAAGACCGTGGTCAGTTGAGCCACCGTCTGTGAACACCCAGTCAAGCCTGTCGCCGCCCGCATTTTGCTGCACGTCTGTTTGTGGAATTAAAGTGTCGCTGTACATTAAGCTTACAAGAAGCGTCTTCCTCAGCTTTTTGGCCACGCCACGCATTTGTACTGTAATTAAAAAATATGTTCAAATCCAGGTAGCGGCTGCTTGACCGGGTGTAACGTTACACAGAAGAAGACGCGCTTGACTGGGGCAATATAAGGACACGGTGTTTTCCCTCGCTAATTTGACAGTTTCCTAGAGCCTCAAATGCTAAAATAGCTTAATATTTTACTTCGGGTTTCAGTGCTTATATTTAAGTTACTTTTAAACGTTACTGACAGCTGTTTGTCTACTATTTTTTGTATAGCACAATTTCATATTCTTAGTTTATATTGCTTCTACTGATATGCTACTGCTTTTCTGCAACTTTACAGCTGTTGATTCCTCTTCAAAGTTATTGTCACCTCAAGATATAAAGTGTCACCCAACAGAGATTTCAAGAAGCTGCGTGAAGGATGTTCATTTTACAATAAGGTAATTGTGAACTTGCTTATTTTTATCATTCTTTATTCTTGATTTTATTACTTGTGTCATGACCTCTATATATGACCTCTTTAATCATTTATGTTATATTATTTTTCATCTGTACTTGTGAGCCTTAACAGTTATACAGTGCCTTGATAAGGAGGTATGAATAAAAATGAACTCAATTTGATCAGTTTGCACTAATATAAGTGTTCTAATGTGTGTATATATATATATATATATATATATATATATATATATATATATATATATATATATATATATATATATATATATATATATATATATTTATATATTTATATATATTGGAGTCACTCAGTATTGTTTATAATTGTATGTAGGACACAAATTGGAACAGAAGAAAAGCTGCCTTGGACTTCTGTGCTTCCTTTCAGAGGAGACTTCTGAGATAATCAAGATGTGTGATGTAAGAAAATATATTTAAATCTTGTGAATGTCCTGATGATACTGAATTCATTGTAGAGCAGTATGTGTAGGGAAAAAGTAAATCAGCTTAACCATTACAATATATTTATTATTATTATTTTATCCCAGAATCAGTAATAATTTATGCTAAAATGCTTTTTTGACTGTCAGTTAATCTAAGTACTACACTATATATCGTGCCTAAACATGTCATAAATAATATAATGTACAAATATAACAAAAAAATAAAGGGTTTTTTTCCTTTTTTTTTTTTTTTTTTGCTTTATCTGTAATCTCAAATGCTGAATGTTGGTCAAGTGTTTACTATAAGGAAAAACCTTGGAGCATTTATTGGAAATAGACCAATTTCACATTGTGTTCTTATTGCTTTTAGTGAGAGTTTACTAGATGAGTATTGTTCAACACAGTCAATGACCATGTATTGTGCAAATCATTCAAAGGTCAGAAAGCTACATGTACTTGTTTATGTAGAGAACACTTACAATCTTTAAAGTGATTTATGAGCCGTTATTTTGTATCATTACACACGGCCTGCCACTCCTCATTTTTCCCCAATTCATGCCTTTTTCTTTCCCCCTCAGTTACATCTCCTATACCTCTTTTATACCACTCATCTACCTTTCTTCTAGTTCTGTATATTATTAGAGAATCTTTGATGTTTTGATGAAATGGATGTTTAAGCACTTGTATTTCTAAATTACTTTTTAAAACCTGTTTTCCTACAAGAATTTGTATTTTCAAACCAATGTTAAAGCTTGTACATTACTTGAATTTATTTCAATAAATGTTTACATTTTTGAGCAGACCAGTTACAAGTCTATTTATTATGAGCTGATTTGAGTTTTCTTGAACTGATAATGTAACATAGTAAGTTGTTTTAACTCAGAGCATCAAGTTGAAACAACTAATGACCATTAGTTTAATAAATTGTAAAACTTATCTTCTTGAGTTGAAACAAAGAGTATCTGTAAGTTGAGTTAACTCGCATTTTTAAGGCAGCAGGTGAACTTTCGTTTATAAGTTTAACCAACGTGAAATGTTTTACAGTGTACTTATTAAACTTCCAACAGCAAGAAGCTAATGTTTAAGCTGTTTAGGCCATCTGATTTTTCTCGAAATATGCTTGCTGCTTATGGCTCATCTTGTATTGGGAATGCATTTCATTAAGGTTCTCTGACTTCTGCAAAATGATGTGATTAAGCAAGCAACATGCTTGTTGCAAAGCTTACTAGTGTAATGGTAAGGATTTTTGTCTATGTTCACACGGGTTTGTCAATTGGAGACTACCAACCTATAAACTGAGTTGATTTGAGTTATTATATGTTGTTGTTATAGAGTTTTAATAGAATGCTGAGGCACTTAGGCCAGGTAGAATCTGAGATTCTACCTGGGCTGGTTATTATTGCTGCTCTCTCTGCTCATTCATGACAGGCTGCATGGGTGGGCAGGGAGTTTTTTTCCCAGAACAGAACCATACGGCCACACCAAACTTCATTTGAATTATTTATCATTTTGATGATAGTGGTCCTGACAGAAATATGGTTATGCACACAAGTACAGATAGCATAATTTAGCTGGTTTGACCTTAGTCATGTTTCAGCAATAATATTGTTGTCTAACAAGGTTGAAAACTTATTTGAGTGTTTTGTCAAACTGTAATTCTGAAATCTGGGAAATTGTCAAATTTGATAATTCTGTACTTTATGATAAATCCGTAACTGTGTAAAACACAAAGGTTTTCTCTTAAGATGTGCTGTTATTGTTGCTGTTATATGTTGAAGTTGCTATTTTTATGTTTTTATCAAGAATATAAACACCCTTAAGTAATCACCCTATATCACCTTAACAGACTGTGGTTTTGAGTGAATGTGTGAAGTGCTTAGTATAGAAACCAATTCTCACTAATAACTCGTTTCTTATTAACATGCACATTAATAACATACTGGCTGTTTATTGGTACTTATAAACTATCAATGGCCATATTGTGGTAATTGAACAATTTCTGGTCACCATTTGCTTTCATTATAATGCTCAGACCCGCAGGCAGACTTCAAAACATTTCCTTCTGTATTCTACAAAATCAAGACATTCAGGTTTGAAACAGCGTGTGAGAAAATGACAGGATTTACATTTTGGGGGGAAATCAGTTTTCTAAACCTCACATCTAACAGCACAACATCCATTTGTTGTCTGAAAGAGCACCTTCAACAGCCTTCATCTTTTCTGAATTGCTTTGAAGCATTCATTCATGATGCTGGCAAACGGAAGAGAAAATAAACACAAGCCTGAAATAGCTGGCAGTTACACAAATGATGTAAATATCAGCATATTGCGGCTCACTGCTCTGTGCCTTACGGTCATGCCACAGCACACCAATAAATAATACACATCAATTAAACTGGTGAGCAAACAGCACACGTTCTGAACTATTCCCCTCCACCCGAGAAGCCAGCGCTTCTGCTTGTGAACTTGTGATGTACACAGACTGATTTGTTTGTAGTATTTAAACCGCAGTGAGAACACAGCTGAGAGACTCTCAGTCCAAGAAGGATTCGCTCAAAGCCAAAACACCATCAAAACACAAGCTGCAATTAAAGCATCTGCAGGGCCAGCACTCGACAGGAGCTATCATGAGGTTACCGGGGTTATCATAAGGCTTTTGTGATGCTAAATTGCAAAGATCTTGAGTTTTTGAGAAGAGCATGTCCCTGGCAGCCTAACAAATTTCTACGTTTCATCATAAAACAGGAAATTGGCAAGCAAGAAACTCAAGCAAGCAATGTCCGATCTCCCCCAAATATCACACGTTTTATAGGTGTTCTCTACTGAACACATACCCATGCCCATATTCAGTTACAGTCATAGCACCACCTGCTGGCAACAGGAAATTTCATGGTTAACACTGTTATGGACTCCTAGCCACATAAAAAGTGTCAGCAAGTGTTAAACAGGCTAGCAACATTCTAGAAACTTGCTATAACATGCTAGCAACACTTAGCTAAGTGCTAAATCATGCTATCAATGCAATGAAACAGGAAGTTACTGTAACTCCGCCATGTAGTTTCCAATCTGCTTCAAACTTAACATGCAACATGCTATAAACATGCTAAAGCATGCCAACAACACTTAGCTACAACATTATAGCATTTGCTTAAGCATGCTTTAATGAAACAGGAAGTTGCTGTAACTCAAGCATGCAATGTCAAATATGTGCCAAACTTAACATGTTTGTTATGAGGATGAGTACATCTTCATGCCCATATTTGGTTATAGTCGTAGCGCCACCTGCTAGCAACAGGAAATTACATGTTTAACACAGTTATGGACTCTAAGCAACATATATTATAAGTGTTAAATAGGCTGGCAACATGCTACAATCACACTAAAACATGCTAGCAACACTTAGCTAATTTGCTAAAGCTTGCTATGTATACAATGAAAAAGAAAGTTGCAGTAACTTAGGCATGCAGTGTCCAATCTGCCCCAAACTTAACATGTTTGATATGTCTCCTGGTCTGAGGACATCTACCTGCTCATATTATATTATATTTATAGTGCCACCTACTGGCAACAGGAAGTGACGTTTAACAAGGTAATCAGGGAACAGGAACAGTGAGACCAAATATGGACATAGGAAAATATGAGGGAAAACTAGATCATTACAAAAAAAAAGAAACAGTCCTTTGGTGTGACACAAATACAACAAACAAATCTCTGTAATTTGTCATTCTATCAAAATGAACATGGTATATTTTCGACTGACCCTAAACTGATAATTAGGCCTACTTTGTTAATCATACACTAAACACAGGAAATGCAGTTTTTCTAATTGTTTACACATGTATCACAATTGATTTATAGTAATAATAAAAGGGAAAGTATACAAAGCAAAAAGTCTACTAGTATAGTAGTCTACTGTGTGTAATAAGCAAAGTCAATGCGCCTGTGGACCCACGCACAGGCGCATTTTCTACCAACGTGCTCTTTAAATAACAAAAAAATATTGAGCCATTGACTTTAGACCAGTTTTGAGTTGGTCTATGGGCAGTCTATTTTCAGCTCTTTAAAATAGCAATGCGTCAGGAATGCGCCTGAACATACCTCTTTTTTAGACCAGCACGCCCATGGGCGCACAAATGAGCACAAATGAATTTGCTAATTAAACAACATGGTGCTGGGCGGGAAAATGCGAACGGCACACGACTGAAACTAGCAAACACCCTTTCGCTGCACCTTGTATCACATTGCGCCGGGTGTATGATAGGGCCCTAGAAGTCTAAAAGTCTTTTTTTTTTTAAGAAAATAATTAGAATAGAGAGTGCTAGAGTTAGAAGGTCAAATAAAGATGGAATAAATGTGTTTTCAGCCAATCATTGAAGATGGCTAAGGACTCCGCTACTGAGTTGGGCAGGTCGTTCCACCACAGGGAAACATTTAATGTAAAAGGCAGTGAAAGTGATTTTGTGCCTCTTTGAGATGGCACAATAAAGTGACATTCACTTGTGGGAACAAGGGAACATAAGTCTGAAGTAATGAATTTAGGTAAATGCACCAGAGGCAGTGGTGGATTTGTAGGTAAACATTAATGCCTTGAACAGCAGCTATTGGTAGCCAGTGCAAATTGATAAACAGAGGTGTGACGTGCATTAGCAATGTGGTCTGAGAAAATCATCTGATCATCAATCATAACTCCAAGTTATGCTTGATATGGCAAGCTGGATGGTGAAATTGTGATGAAACAATGGGTTTGATGGAACCACAAACAGGTATGTCTTGGCAAGGTTGAGTTGAAGGTGATGGTCCTTCATCCAGCAAGGAATGTCTGTTAGAAAAGCTAAAATGCAAGCTGGTATCGTCGGATCATCAGGATGGAATGAGAGGTAGAGTTGAGTTTCATCAGTATAGCAGTGGTATGAAAAGCCATGTTTCTGAATGACAGAAAAAAGAGATGCCATGTAGACAGAGAAGAGAAGTGGTCCGAGAACTGAGCCCTGAGGCACCACAGTAGTTATATGTAATGACTTGGACACCTCACCTCTCCAAGATACCTTGAAGGACCTATCTGAGAGGTAAGACTCAAAACACTGGAGTGCAGTTCCTGAGATGACCTTTGTAAATAGGGTTAACAGGAGGATCTGGTGGTTAACTCTGTGAAAAGCAGTGGATAGTTCCACCATGATAAGTATTGAAAATTTGGATCTTTTTGAAGACTCTTTCCAGTCTTAGGGCTATATATATATATATATATATATATATATATATATATATATATATATATATATATATACAGTATATATATGTATAAATATTATTTCATGGTAGACCGTAACAAACAAAGCCACGTGTGATCAGAATGCATTTTTTTAACCATATAAAAATTTATACATTGTAACTGCAGTTAGTAAAGCAGGTTTCTTATGCAGGAGTACTTGCAATAACTGCAATATAAAATTCAAGTTAAATGTGCCTATGCAAAACCCTGTAACGGCCTTATTAGGTATAATTTAAATGCATACGCTGGTTGTTGGTGATAACTGATATAAGGGAAGATCAGTGTGAATTGTTTGGCCTGTGGTACGGATTTGAAGAAGACATTAACTGCATTAATTTAAGGCTGGGTGCTGGGAGGCATGCGTGTCCCATGTGGTACAGTATGTGTGTGTGTGTGTCTACATGTGAATGTGCTAACCAGTTAGCAAAAGGAGTCTAGAGAGACAATTAAGATGAGAGAATTGTAATTTCAACAGGATTTTATGTTCTTTATATGTGCTGGCTTGTGTTAAATAGCAAGATTTCTGTGAAAAAGGGCTTTTGCACTAGACCGGCACACTCCCGACACAGGTTAAAGGGTTAGTTCAACCAAAAATGGATGAGTAATTTATGGGCTAATTTTCATTTTTTTGGGTGAACTAACCCTTCAAATCAAAGACAAAACAGTTTGGGTCTAATTCTAGCAAATTTCATAATCCCAAAGTCAATTCCATAATGGGCAACATTGAGTGAATAAAAATAATCCTAAACGTGTGCTGCATATTTTGAGTATTTAGATCATTTCCATTCGCTGGACTCCATGTTCAGTAGGTTCAGCTCATGAGGAACAGAGCTAGTCTCATCCTCTGTCTTGAAAGAGATTTTCAAATTGGATTTACATACAAAAAAGAATCAGTGCATGAAAAGAGAGGAAAAGAAAAAAGGAATAGAAAAAACAAAGGTTGTCGTAACTAAAGCCTGGGACTCACGTCCAATGCAAAAAACCTCAGCAACTTCAGTCGCCCAGAAATTGTTTCTGATGTTAAGCTTTGAGAACGATATGAAGAGAGGATCCAGTCAGTGATGGAGCCAGAGCTCAGTGATTGTTCAAGAGAAAGAGAGATCATACGCCAGGGAAGAGTTTCAGTACAGAGAAAACTGCCATTAAAACAATATGTGAGGGTGGATGTTGAAGGTAAGTATGAATCCACTTATAGTTCATAGTAGAGCTCTTCATGTATTTGACATGTGTCACACAAATCATATTATTGTAAGTCATAAGTCTCTCTTATTATATATGTGTGCTATTTTAGTTTGATAAGAACGTGAAGAGAATCTTCAAAGTCACTGGATTTTTGTGGATTTTAGCCAATGTGTGACACGCTTTGAGATCTACAGGCAATAGGACTTATACAAATCTGCAAAGTCTACTTTATAGTAGCACTACGGGTCATTTTCTTTCCAGTCAATTACTCTATAACACTCAAATGAGGGAATAGCATCAAGTTTGGGACCAAATACTGATTCCGGAGAAATTATGTTAATATATTACAATGAAAACTCTACTGTCTCACTAATGTAATGTAGTTTTTGGGGAATTACTATTTGTTAATATCTCAATCATCATTATATTGCATTGCGTTATATGTTTTATCACACATGTATATATATATATATATATTTCCAGTTATAAACAATATATCTAGGTATTATATAAAATATAAATAATACCAAACAATAATTTCTGACTGCTATGACTGAGTTGTGATGGTGATTAGTGGTTTTATTGCTGGATATGATCGCAGTCAAAATCCTGTTTGTGTGGGTCCGTCTGTGGTTGGGGGCGATTCAGACAATTAATCTGCTTAAAATGACCTACTTTTCATGCAATGCTGTTACATAATGGTTTATCTAAAATATTTAATAGTTCTCACTCAAAATAATACAGCACATGATCCTCTATTGCTTTATTCATGAAAAGGGTTGCTCATACCGTCAATCATACAACTACAAAGAACTTCTGTAAGTGTACAACTTTGAAAAAGAAAATTGAAAATAATAATAATAATAATACACTATGTACCTTTAACACCAAAAAGCTACTGTCATGCACTGCTACTGGACAAGGACTGAATGCATGGATTTTCAATTTGCTGTAGCTCGCTTTAATACTTGACTGCTCGATCACAACTCAGTTCAAACTTGTGTGACCTTTCCAGAGTAATGGAATTACACTGAACAACAGCAGTGAGAGAGTGAACACATTGTAAGACAAGAATCCACATGGCCAGAGGGGCAAGGGCTTCAGACCTCAGCTGTAAAGAGAGCAGAGGTCTATCACTGAGAGCTTATGCTGGGATTGGCCTGATGGGGGCGCTCACACAGGAGCCTAACGTCACAAGATCAAAGTACATGCTTAGATAGATCAAGAATTAAGAAATGTCCCATACAGGTGCCACACTGAATATGAAATAAATGTGCTGTGCTTTTAACATCACAAGTCAAGTGTCACTAGTGGTTTTGTACTGTGCACATTTTTGTGATGTCATCAGCCAATCATCATAGTCATCAAGTCGTTTTGGCTTAAAATGTCTACATTATGGCACCGATTACTAGCTCAAAAAAGTTCTGCGGTCCATGAGCTAAGATTTCAAACTATTACTAACAGTCTCCTGCACCAACCAAGCAACTGTCATTGAATTAAATGTACATGTAAAAGGCTGGTTCTCTTACAGACCAATTAGTTCCTCCATAAATCATAAACTGGATGTGAAAAAGAAATACTATCCAGTGATATTCCTCAAGAAAATTCTCTGCTCTCGGTGATACATTACAAAAATTCAGAGTAACAAAGAAGAGACACACTGTCACTGCATTTAAGTACATTTGTGACATGTTAAGTACATTTACATTATCACAAATATTCCTGATGACCTCATTAGATTTTGAAAGGAAAATTAAACTTTTGTGATAGCAAACTGCATAAGATAGTAAAGTTGTACTGATGATATTTGTGATCTTTATTATAAAGATTTATTTATTTAATTATTTATTCTGGGTTGTTTTTTTGTTTTAATAATAATAATAATAATAATTCATTACATTTATATAGCGCTTTTCTAGGCACTCAAAGCGCTTTACATAGTCTGGGGGTATCTCCTCATCCACCACCAGTGTGCAGCATCCACCTGGATGATGCGACGGCAGCCATAGTGCGCCAGAACGCCCACCACACACCAGCTTACTGGTGGAGAGGAGACAGAGTGATGAAGCCAATCAGCAGATATGGGGATTGTTAGGAGGCCATGATGGTCAGAGGCCAATGGGCGAATTTAGCCAGGATGCCGAGGTAACACCTCTACTCTTTTCGAAAGACATCCTGGGATTTTTACTGACCACAGAGAGTCAGGACCTCGGTTTAACGTCTCATCCGAAGGACGGTGCTTGTTGACAGTATAGTGTCCCCATCACTACACTGGGGCGCTAGGACCCACACAGACCACAGGGTGAGCACCCCCTGCTGGCCTCACTAGCACCTCTTCCAGCAGCAACCTAGTTTTCTCAGGAGGTCTCCCATCCAGGTACTGACCAGGCTCAGCCCTGCTTAGCTTCAGTGGGAAACCGGTCTTGGGCTCCAGGGTGATATGGCTGCCGGCATAAGTCCATTTTAAGTCCAAAATATGCCTTAAGGCAATTCAAGGTGTATTGCCCTAAAAAAGCTATTATTCCAGAGCAAATTAATCTTTTTGTTTGTTAAGATATTTTATTAAATGAAGAGTGTATTTTTATCAATCTTGGGTTTAGCTTTGGTCATTTTCTACACAGCAAAAAATTAATAAAAATATTTTCCAAAATATTCTTAAAGGCAATTCAAATTTTACTACCTTTAATACGGATGTATAAATATTTAATTTAAACAAGGCTAAATATTTTCTGCAGCGAATATTTATACTTAACTGACTTGTGTATGTTTTATTCAACACTGTACATAACGTAAGGATAGGGCTGTGCAAAAAATCAAATGCGATTTTCATGCGCATCTCATCACTAAAGATGCTCCTGTGATTAGAAGTATATCTCCAGCACGTGCGTTCAGATCAGGTTGCCAGGTTTTCACAACAAATCCTGCATATACATTTTTTGGAAGGGTTGCCTTGGTAAAATTCGCATTTTAGGGGCTAAATATCACGTTATTTGTATTGGGGTTGCTTCAAACCGCGGACATGAAAAACAATCGCAGACTTGGCAACACTGGTTCAGGTGGAGCGGCAGTTACTACACAGAGCCATAGTCTACCGACAACTAACACAAAATCGTTTTCAATATCGACAAAGAATCCCTTGCGATTTTAACATCGATTTTGTGTAGATTGTCAATGAATTACGGCTCGGTGTAGTAAATGCCAACCAGTGTTGCCAAGTCTGTGGTTGTTTTTCATGTCTGCGGGTTGGGCGATTGGGCTAGTTTTGAGAAACAACTGGGCAGGATTTGTTGTGAAAACCTGGCAACCCTGATCTGAACGCACATGCTGGAGATATACTACTAATTACAGGAGCGTCTTTACTGATGAGATGTGCATGAAAATCGCTTTCGATTTTTTGAACAGCCCTACGTAAGGATAAATAGCATTTAATAATAAAATAATTCCAACTATCCCCTACACATTAAATAGGACCGGGAAGAGCAATTGACGCTGCTTAATTAAATTATTATTATTATTATTTTTGTTTGTTTGTTTGTTTCCAACTTCCAGCAGTCCAAATATAGTATGTCTAAGCTTGCTGCTTCATTAAGCAACATCTGCTTATTAAAATACACATTCCCTCACACACTCACCTCCATCAGGAATGGGTCAGTCTTGGTGGAGCGCCCGGTCGCCACACACTGAAATGTGGCATTCTGTCCTGCGTTCACCTCCACATCCCCGAGTCTGGAGAAATGAGGCACTTTATCTGTGCACAAAGAGAAGAAACTGTTACTACTAGAGATGTTGCTCAAAACTGTAATCAACATGCGTGACATTCTGGTTAATTCAATGAATTTACAGTTAATTCTATGTCAGTATTTGTTGGAAATATACCAATTAAGATACGTCAAAGATATTACATTATTAATTATTACACTAATAAGCAATAATAACACTAACAAGTACAATTATGTAATCACATACTCATAGATGTATATTAGCTCTGTATTGCTTGGTGCATTACCAGTAGTTTATTTAATGATGTGAATCTCCATTCATATATATATATATATATATATATATATATATATATAGAATTGTAATCATTCAATGATATTTTTGTGTTTAATGGTTAAATCTGTTCAACGTTCTGACCTTAACCAACCAAGTGCATGTTCCCTGTACTATTTGTTGTCTTTCCTACTTCTTAAATCTTTTTTGCCCTTAACATTTTGCAGTAAATTGCAAAATAAAAATGATTTATTCCATTTCCCCAGTTGTTATGCAGTCCATTCATATCACTTATCTCTAAGCGTCATGTTTTGTCTTCATGCCCGCCGAATGCCTCATTTGTTCTTATCTGCCTGTGCTTGTCAGCTCAGCATCAAATCATTACACAGAGCACCTCTGCCATAACATGACTGCACTTCACTTATTCCCAACACTTTGCTGAAAACACAAGCGCTGCCAACTTTATTTTCTCTTAGAGTGAGTCTGAGTGGATGCAACATGACCAGTGCAAAACAAAACAGCAGGCCAGATGGTAAACGTTCGATTGAAATAAGGCTTGCACTTTTTTCAGAGCATAATAATGAAGTCTCCAAACATTGAATGACTGAAATGCTCTGAAACCATCATCTAGGACACATTCTATAGCTTTTACCTAAAGACGGCCTCTTGAAAGGCACTTTGTTCGCTTCCACACAATACATCTTGTCAGCAGCCTCCAGCTCTCATCTATTATTGCATCAACGTGTCGCTAATAAGTGAAGTTCAAGCGGTTTAATGATGGCTTTCTTATGGCAGCAACTTGATCAAAAAAGCCAGATGTGAATGGATACAATGAAATCTCCGTCATGAGGTCGGAGCTGTATGGTATTTTATTGACTGTTTAATAGCTCACTTATAGTGTGACGCAAGATGTAGGAGGATTAACTGCCATTTTTGTTGCTGTAATACCATGTGAGTGTATTGATTGCACTGCATTCCCTGTTACTGAATATAAAAACAAAACAAAAAATACATTGATTTTAAGGATGACTATTCAGTCTAGGGCCAAACAAACATGATGGCAGCACTTCTCAGAGGAGTAAAGCTTTGTTCCTGCCAACACACAGAACTTCAGTCTTCAGTATAGCAAACAGTGCCATTCTGAAAACTATACATTTACTATTGATGATTGGGGATGGTCCAATCTCACCAGTTTCAATTGGAGGTCTTGTGTGGCCAACCATGTTATTTACCAGAGAAGCACCTCATTTTTGAATATGTACATGAACTGAAGTAATCTATGAGCACATTTTTAATATCTAAAATATCTGGAAAAACATAACGAAACCGAACAAACTGAGACAGACTCAATCCAAAAGAACTGTGGCAATGTCTTCAAAAAAGTGTCTGTAAATGGTGCACTTGCACATTGTTTTTCAGGTAGCTTTGCAGGTAGGTTTCTTGAAGTGTCTTGAAGACATTGCCACAGTTCTTCTGGATTTAGTCTGTTTCAGTTTCATCTGTTTCTTCGTGTTATTCCAGACAGACTGATGATGGTGAGATCAGATCTCTGTGTGGAGCACTGGCTGTTGTCAGACTCCTTGTGCACACACAAATCTCACTGGATTATTAAAATTAATGGCAAAAATAATGTTTGGAAGTGTAAACTGATATTTATTGACACACTACAGCAAAATATAGAAATAACTGACTTAAAACCATTGTTTTGTTGTTGGTGAAAATACTAGTGGTCTAAGACTTTTGCACATTACTGTAAAATCATCATCAGTGTATATGAAATCTCTAAATTGTAGAATCACATATGCTTAGAGTAACTCTTAGACTGTTAGCATGAGAAGCTGCATCACCAGGTTTAACAAAGACACTACAGCCATCAGAGCAACGACAATTTGGACCACTCTTACCATAGTTTTCATCATCTCCTGATATGAACATTAAGTTAAAACTTTTAAAAACATTTCAAGATGTTCTTTTAAATTTTGATCGACCTCCATGCTGCTGTTTTCAAACAGATAAACACATCCTAGGCCCTTAAGAAAGGACTGGTGTGTTGTTGACATGAGCCTGAACCTTCCCTTAAGGCTGACTAGTTGTTGAGCAGTTCAGTCAGCACACCTCCTAGTCAATTTAGAAAATATCCGTAAAGCAAACAAGGGAAATGTAGGACAGACGCGTCTGTCTGCTCTGAGTGTTACTCCTGGGGCTTCATTTCGCTCCAGTTGTAGTGGAGCTGAGCAAAAACCTCACAGCACTGCCACTGGCAAGAGCACAGCATTCTGGGTAAACACACAGGCCTGTTTTTGTTGCAATGTCTCTATAGTTCACAGACATCCCAAAATCTGGCCACTGATCAGTGAATCTACAGCCGCTCAATGCTGTCCTCTCAAAATCCATATTCTCTCTATCTCTCTTTATTGTTGTTTGCTTTCGTTTCTGAGAAGGAAGAATGAAATGTCATGCTTCCTGGGTCAAAGTCCAATGAGATTATGAAAAGGAAATGTCTTTAGAATCTAGTTTCGAGAGGTTTCGAGAGTTTTAGTGGCAAATTCTTAGGAATATATCTTTGTATTCATGTTGGTTTCATAAGTTTAAGAGGATTTTTATATCACTTTTTTTTTTTACAACACTACTTTTGGAAATAAATGGTACAATCATGTGATTATCAATGGGAAAACGGATAATCCATAGCAAGACGCTACGAATTATCAGAATAACTAATAGATAGCTTTATACATTCCCTGGCTGAGTAATTGCAGTACATTAAGACAGTTGTCTCATATTACATATTTTCTGAATTGTTCTTTTAAATATGCAAATGAGGTGTTGTCTAATTGAATATGTACTAATTTGAACAGATAGGTGAACGACGGATAAAGCCAGGTTCAAAACACATTTCATTCAGTTGGCATGTTCGAGTTAAAGGGAGGATTTCAAATTTTTGCCTGTAGCATATGCCTTAAGTAATAAAATAAGTTAGTTAAAAACTGAAAATAGTGTCTGTGCAATTTTTTGGTTAATTTATTTGTTCTTACAGGCCAACACAATGGATTCCTGCATGTTGATCACTCCATCTTGATAACCTTGACAGGTTTTGTTTGGCGGGAAAACATGAGGCAAATTGTTACGAGTATTGAGAAGCAGTAGTGTTAACACCTAAGGCTGGCCGCTCTGATGTTGTGTAAAAGTGTCGTTCATCTGCAGAGGACCACAGTGAAACCACGCTCCTGATCCGGTGCTTTCGGGAGCCCTGTCTCCATGGTGACGGTCTTTCACCCTGACGCCAGGACAGGCTCTTCACTGCATTGCCATTCAAGACAACAAACGCTTGTAGCTTGAGGAGAGTTTTTGTGGCAAGGGCCTCTGGGTGAATTTCTCACAGACAAACAGCGGTTCTGAGAGCGTTCCTGTGGCTCAGTGGTAGAGCACTGCATTAGCAGCGCAAAAGGCTGTGGGTTCAAAAAAGGTGCATTTCCCAGGGAACACACATACTGGTAAAAATACAAATAAAATAAAATGTATAGCATGAATGCACTGTAAGTCGCTTTGGATAAAAGCGTCGGCTAAATGCATGAATGTAAACAAACGTATGTCTCCATGGGGTCTATATTCTCACAAACACCCTCCATTATAATTCATTAGCAGTGATGTGGATTATACTTCAAGAAATGAAGCAGAAGGAATGACATACTGCAGGTTTGAGCTTGTTAGAGTGAGGGAAAGAAGATATGTTTCAAAACCTAGTGAGCTGCTGTGCTTACAAAGGCAGCTACCTTCACAAGTGATTGATCTGAAATGCATGCCACACAAATGTGATGTTTGCTTACAGTAATTGCAATTTATAATGATATTAGTAATAACTATTTGCTTTTTAACATGCATGTAACTTGCATTTTGGCTGGTTAATAGAAGTTATTAAACACATATTAATGTCTTATTCTGCATGACCATATTATAGATCCCTTATAGCTTATACCTAAACTTAACAACTACCTTACTAACTATTAAACATGTTTTACTAAAGTCGTAGTTAATAGTGAGAACTGGTCTCCAAACTAAAGTGTGACCATGTGTATTCCTTTCATACATTTTTAATGACTGTATTCACATCGTTTACTGAGGGAAAGCAGAAAAACAATTTAGGACAGATACTTTTTTTACACGCTTGTAAGATTTGATAAAGCATGTCAGGCTCATTCAAATACTGTAGCACATTTCACATGCACATGCATGGTAATTCACTTTCACCTTCTCTAACAGCACAATATGAAGCATAGCCTTAATGTCTTGCATATGTGGAAAATATCCCCTTCTGACCTATTACAACAAGTTGCTTCAGAAGATTGAGAGAAGACATGAAGGTATGAGACAAGAGATGGTCTCTGTCATGTTCATATCCCGCAGCTGTCTGAAAGCGCAGAGCAGTAATGTGACGAAACATTACATTAATATTACAGGCTTAATTTACTGTAGGGCTTAAAGGAACTACTAGTGACTCTTTGTCGGGTGATTTCACAAGTACTGAGTAAATATTAATTAACTATTACATGTATTTATTATAAGTTTAGGACTTGGTTTAAGGTTAGTTGCAAGTAATTAAGCATAATGTACTGTCACACTTTATTTTAAGGTACAATTATTGCCATTAATAAACCATTAACTACAACCTTTGACTTAAATAAATAGATTCATAACAGCATAAATACATGTAACTAGTAGTTTTAGCAGTTGTAAACAAGAACACTACTTACAAACAAGTAAACAAAATAATGCCATTTCAGAGAATATAGAGTGATCAGTTGGCAATTTATTTTAGGTTTTCAGAGCCTGTCAGCAGTTTTTCCGTTACAGTTGGTCTCCATCAGTAATGTGCATCATCTTTCTGTTACTGTACTAAACATCCCAACAGCACAGGTTTAACAGAAGTGTATGACAGAATCCAGAGTACTGCAATAGTAGGTATAACAGGCTATTTAAAAAAAAATATGTAGAGTAGCATAATCATCTGTTATTAGTAAATTGGTATTTTTCCTATCCATAAACTGTTACTAGATAAACCTCAGAGTTGACTGATTTGATTTCACTCTGGGACGCTTTGGCATCATTTCAATAATGCATCATCAAATCAAAGTCAGACACAAACTCAGACCGAGAGACAGACAGATCTTCAAAGCGCTTATCTGATGGAGTCTACATATTAATATGAGGAAAGATTTGTATGTGCAAACAAGCAATTTGCTGGCAAACAAACAGCAGTTTAAAAGTCTGGGATCATGAGATTTTTTTATTTATTTTTTTTTAATCTCAAATGCTCACCAAGGCTGTATTTATCTGATCAAAGATACAGTAAAACGGTATTATTGTGAAATATTATTACAATTCAAAATAACTGTTTTCTATTTAAACCTATTTTAAAATGTAATTAAAACCTGTGATGCCAGGCTGAATTCATTACTTCATTGTCACATGATACTTCCGATTGTGCTGATTTGTTGCTTAAGAAAATTAAAATGGCTGTGCTGCTTAATATTTTTGACAAATTTTCTTTGATAAATAGACAGTTTTACAGAACAGAACTGAATGATATTTAAAAAAACAAACAAAAAAACACTTGATCAATTGATCATTTAAAAGAATAATAATAATAATAATAATAATAATAATAATAATAATAATAATAATAATAATAATAATTAAAGCTTCAAGCAGCGATGAATGGGCACTCGCACCCAGGCTCACCACAAGCGATTGGCTTTAGTAAAAAAGTGAACGGTGAGAAATATGCATTTGAAGATGTAAATTAAAGTGAAATATGTCAAAGTAATTTATATCTGCCAATCTTCCTGCATGGTGTGTCCTATTGCCAACAGGTGGTGCTATGATTATAACTGAATACTGGCCTTTACATGTCTTCAGTCTATGACTCTTTCCAAATATCTGAAGTTTGGAGAAGATCGGACATTTTATGCCTAAGTTACAAGAACTTCTATTCCCATGGCGAGACATCAAATCTTGTGATAGCGCCATGGACACGCCCTTTAACAAAAATTCAAGATCTCCACAATTTAACATTACAAAGACCATAAAATTTCAAGGAGTAGTTTGTCGCAATGTAAAATATGTCACTTCCTGTTGTCAATAGGTGGCGCTATGACTATAACTGAATATGGTAATGTCAATCTGTTCAGGTTCAGAGTCTTATCTAACATTTGAAGTTTGGGGCAGATTGGACATTGCATGTCTGAGTTATAGCAACTTCATTATAGCACAGTTATAGCACAATCATCGAAATTCGCCAGGCCGCCACGGACACACCCTAAGACGAAACTCAAGATCTTCGCAATTTAACATCGCAAAAGCCTTTAGACTAGGCATACCAAATTTGGTGTTGATCTGAATAAATCTCTAGGAGTTCGTTAAAATACAATGCATGGAAATTACAAAAATGACACAAAATTTGCTCATAATATTAAAAATAAGCGACTTCCTGTTGGGTTTAGAATTTCGCTCCAAGAGTCTTTTTTGTAGGCATTGGTGTGTTACATGTGTGTGCCAATTTTCGTGCATCTACGTGAAACATAGCTGGAAGGCTGTTCATTTTTTAGTATAGGTGGCGCTGTTGAGCCATTTTGCCACACCCTCTTCTGAATCCTATATCAGACGAAAATTTTCACCATGTTTGACGCGTGTGCAAAGTTTCATGACTTTTTGAGCATGTTTAAGCCCTCAAAAATGTGATTAATTTGGGAGAAGAAGAAGAAGAAGCGGAATAATAATAATAATTAAAGCTGCAAGCAGCGATGAACGAGCCCTCGTACCCGGGCTCACCGGCAGCGAGTGGCTTTAGTAAATAGGTGAACGGTGAGAAATATGCATTTAAACTCATAAATATGAGTAGAATATATCAATGTTTATTCCATATATCCGCCAATTTTCCTGTTGCCAGCAGGTGGCGCTATCATTATAATGGAATATTGGCCTTCAGATGTGTTCAGGGCAGGACTCTTATCGAACATGTGAAGTTTGGGGAAGATTGAACATTTTATGCCTGAGTTACAAATTTTATTCCCATGGCGAGACATCAAATTTTGTCACGGCGCCAAGGACACGCCCTTTATCGAAAAGAGTTCATAAATACAGCTTCTCTTGCGGTGGCTAGACATCAAATTTTGCCATGGCGTTATGGACACGCCCTTTAACAAAAACTAAAGATCTCCACAATTTAACATTGTACAGGCCTTTAGATTAGACCACAAAAAATACATTAAATGTCAAAAGATTTCTAGGAGTAGTTTGTCACAGCGTAAAACATGTCACTTCTTGTTGCCAATAGGTGGCGCTATGACTATAACTGAATATGGGCATGTAGATCTGTTAAGGGCAGAAGTCTTATCTAACATGTGAAGTTTGGGGCAGATTGGACATTGTATGTCTGAGTTACAGCAACTTCCTTTTTCATGGCGAAACATAGAAATTTGTCAGGCCGCCATGGACACGCCCTTTAACAAAACCTCAAGATCTTCGCAATTTAACATCGCAAAGGCCTTTAGATTTAACTGACCAAGTTTGGTGTTGATCTGAATAAATCTCTAGGAGAAGTTTGTTAAAGTACAACCTAGTGTTGTCAAAAGACCCAGTACTTCGGTACCAAGTCGGTACTAAAGAAAATGTAAATGTGACGGTTCCAGGTTTCTTTGAGTACTGGTAGTACCGAGGTCCCGTTCAAACCCGGTTCAGCGCTATGATTTCCGCGAAGCAGAAAACGAGGACGGAATCTCAAAATCCAGTCATGAAACTTACATTTTAATATGGACAGTCATAGAATTTGTCAAAGTTAGCATAACTTTATCAAATCTCCATATGGACCAATATCTGTAAATGTTAAGCCGCAAAAGTTGTTTGAAATATGAATCCGTGTTCTGCGCGTCTCTGTGTGAATTAATGGATGGCAGAGACGTGCGGGTTTGTTTACTACATAGACTGAAGCACATGACGCTTGCATTAATTTCAGCATCTGAGCTTCAGAGTTCTCTCTCCATCAAGCGATCTGAACTTTTCATTCCTTCTCAATGGACGCACAGCGCACCTGTATTTGACGCTCTGTAAACTCTTTGTGAAGACGCACGACTCACCGTCGCTGTACTGATAGCGCTGTTTCTCACACATGCAAAGAGAGAGAGAGCGAGAGTCTTGTAAACTATTATTTGTTGTCTTCTCCTGTTAAAATAATGGAGTTCATTTAGAATTATTCATATTCATTCTAGTACCGATCTAGTACCGTCCCTGTTTTGATTTCAGCAAATCCTTTTGACCGAACGCAGACAACGTGATTAATATTCATGAACCCAGAAATTCATCAATACATAGTGCATTGTATAATATACATTAGTATGATAGTAGAATTAGTAGTAGTATTATCTTTTAATAATAATTAATGTGATCTATTACTTTTTTTTTTACAGAAACCCTCAATGACCAAAAATATCTTAAGCATCACCACCAGTCTTAAGTTCAGTTAAAATGACAAATATGCATTCCATAGGCCTAAAAGTAAATGTTTACATAAAGGCATTGTGCTAGAAATATTACTATTATTTAGTAAAATATATGTGATACTGCTACTACTGTTGAAAAAATGTATAAAACTTTATTTTTTAAAGAAATAAATCACAATATTTCTTCCATGTTTTAATTTTAAAAGCAAATCCCCTTCATTTACCAAAAATAAAATGTGTTTAAATTTCATAAATTAAAAGACAAATTCAATTTGGGTGAAACTTGTTTACTGTTTTTCATAATTATATAACTTGTAGAAAAACTTTAAACACAATTGTAAATAAGTATAAAGAATGGTTTTATTTTTAGTGCTAAAATGTTTTTTTTTTTTTAATTAGCATATTTTTGTGTTTTGCTTTGGTACCGAAATTGGTACCGAGAACCGTGGATTTTCACTGGTATCGGTACCGTATACTGAAATTTTGGTACCGTGACAACACTAGTACAGCCCCTGAAAATGGCAAAAACGACACCCATTTTGCAGAGAAAATTCAAAATAACCAACTTCCTGTTGGGATTCGGATTTCCTACCAAGAGACTTTTTTGTAGGTATTGGTGTGTTATATGTGTGTACTGATTTTCGTACATGCACATGAAACGGAGCTTGAGGCGCGCTATGTTGAAAGTGTATAGGTGGCGCTATAGAGCCATTTTGCAGCACCCAATGGAATATTGGCCTTCAGTTGTGTTCAGGCCAGGACTCTTATCAAACATGTGAAGTTTGGGGAAGATCAGACATTTTATGCCTGAGTTACAAATTTTATTCCCATGGCGAGACATCAAATTTTGTCACGGCGCCAAGGACACGCCCTTTATCGAAAACAGTTCATGAATACAGCTATACATGTTTTGTTCTTGAGCTATAAAGTTCAATCATTGTATTTTTATACTTTAAGTATAATTACATTATTTTCAAACCAGTTATATAGGAGTTGTCCGTGGTTCATGAGATCATTAAGAAAGTAAAATTAAATGATAAATAAACTATTTTAGTGTAAATATATAAATCTTATTATTTAGACACATGATAATAGTTGGTCAAAGTGTTAATAACTGCTTTATTAACATATATTCCTGCTGTAATTCATGATAAAGTCAGGTTTTTATAAAACATGAAGTAGTTTCCAGCTATCTATTTTTGTGAACTCATCTTAAGTGAGGACTATTTATACATTTAAAGCATTCACAAAGGAGATTTAAAGGAACATTCATCTACCAAACTAAAAAGTTAAACAACACAGAAATATTTTTTCAAGATGGAAAAATGAAACTGTACAGCTGTACACTTGATAAAAAAATCTTTCTTTATTACTTGAGCTCCATTAAACATGATCTCAAACTACTTGAGTCCTCTCCTTGTTCACATGTACACACAAAGCCATACCCATACCTGATTTCAGATGGGCAGCCGCAAATATTTCATTTTCACACAAACAGTTCAAAAACATATGAATTTAGCTCTTGGTGTGTTCTAATTGATGAATCGTGTGATATCGCTGTAATATTTTATTTTTAAAAGCAATAAAACAAGAATAAATTCGTTTTTTGTGAGTTCGTGAAGTCACACGCTTGTGCTCAGAGCGGTGATTCATCTCTCATCTTTCTCACGTACACGTATCACTGACCAGAATTAATCATCAATTATTAATGAGCCCTGAGCCGGTAATAATCATATATGTTGGTTTAGCTTGTCAGTGTGAATTAAATCTAAGTATTTATTTGTATTTTTAACCGATTTAAAAGTGAAACTAAGAGAGAGTCCAACCTTTTTTAGTCCGGGAATTGCAACTGTAGGGGCGCTATTTCTCTCAGACAATGGAAGTCTAAGCACATATACTCAAACAGAGGGACAGAGTGAGATGAGATGTCTGACAGTTTTTAAATTTTCTGTTATCCATACAGTGTTGTAAAGTCGTGAAACTATGCATATTTCCTCAGAAGGACTTTTTCATCTGTATAAAAAAAATGCTTTGACGTGTTTGGAAGCTACCATTTTAAAAATACAATACAATTAATGATTCCCTTTTTACGGTCATTTCAAAAAATCACCACAACAAAACCATTCAAGCTATCCAAAATCCATTCGCAATTTAAGTTCCTCCGTGTTTTGGCATCATGTAGACAAAGTTTGGTCTGTATAGTGTAACTCTCTTCTGAGCAGTGTGCATTAATTCACAGCGAAACTTTTCCAAAAATCCACATTCAAATCAAAATAGCCGACTTCCTGTTGGTCGTAGCTGATGACTGTGAATTAGAAAGTTGTCCGTCTTGATAAGAATAATTTATGTCCCGAATTTGGTATCTGTCGCTAAAACTAACCCCCCCACTTTAGACAAAGGTGGCGCTATAGAGTGCCTCTTCCACACCCTCTTATCAACTTTTGCCAGTGTCTAGTTATCATTGATACTGATATGTGTTCTGAGTTTGATGAAATTCTAAGTATGTTATATGCCTCAAAATCACCTGAGAAGTATTCCAGTTTGACATGTTGCCACGACAACAATATTTTTAGATATCAATACTTCCTCAGCCGATTTATATCGGCTGTGTTTTAACATTATTCTGATGAAGTTGGAAGCAAATCGAGTAAAAATAAGATGCTGAATTCAAAGCATTTTGAAAATGACACACTTCCTGCTGCCAGTCGGTGGCGCTATAACTTTGACTCCTAATAGTCACATATATGCGATCGAAATCATACAACAAACATGTTGCAAACCTAGAGGCCACAGATTCCAAAGTGTGCGCAAAAGAGTTTTTGAGCATGTTAAGGGCCCCAAAAGCCTCCATAACTTTGACGAAAAATATGAATACTAAACCCTAAATAGCCAACTTCCTGTTGGGCGGAGCCTATGACGTGCAAGTATGTATGATATATGGCCCTCAGTATTCCAGGGGGCACTGTAGAGCCCCTGTGCCACGCCCGTGTATCAGTCTCTGCCCGGCCCTAATGGCCGCAGGTTCCAAGGTGTGTGCCAATTTTCAAGAGTTTTCGAGCATGGTAAGGACCCCTAAAGCCCCCGTAACGTTAGAAAAAAAAATATATATAATAATAATAATAATAATAATAAATAATCCTAAGGAAAACAATAGGGCTCTCGCCCTCCAGGCTTGAGCCCTAATAATAGCAACCCAAGACTTCTAGAGAGTACGGTGATGTGACTCTTATGTCAGTAGCTACAGTGACTGTAAGTGGACCTGTCCATGGTGCTGATCCCTGCTCTACATTATGTAAGTCTGGTCAGACGGCAATGGTTTTAGTGCAATTAAAGATTCCAGGAAAGCTTTTCAAATGTGTAGGGGAAAAAAAATTTGTACAGCAAGAAAATCAATTTTAAACTTTCTTGTGCATTCCAGAGCCACATGCAATTTCTTTTTCTTTTCTTTTTTTCTTTTTTAAATGCAGTGATAAAGCTTTTATCAGCTTAAAACAAAATTTACAGCAACTGCCCAGGTGTCAAACAGAAGTTGCTTTATCCTGGCAAAATCTGAAAATGTAAGCAAATTTAATCTCAAATGATGACTTGTAGGATGGTTATGCAGTAAAATGTTGTAAAGCAAGAGAGCTTACTCAAATCACTATACACTAATAGTGCATTCTAATCACAAATGAGTGCTAATCACAATGTATTCTCATAAGTGTGTATCCGCAGTAAAGCACAACAAAGGAACTCTTTAAATATATAAATATTAAATACTAGGCTTGCTAAGGTATGTGTGTGTCCATTAGGTGTGTTTCTGGAGCATTTGCAATTACATTATTGCTGTGGGGTGTAAAATTAAAATGTGAACACAAACCTACGGCTCCATCAAATTAAAGCAGGCCACAAACTAAGTCTAACAATCCAACAGCATAGTCCCCATCCGCATACAGTTTCTGTTTTCCAGCTTTCCTGTCAGCATGACCGCTCTGCATTTCCCAGAAGCCAGCAGGCAGCAAAACCCACCGCACCTCAATCCAAACTGCTGGAGCAGAATTTTGCATTGTCCACTTACACACACTTCCAGCAGTGCTAATGGTGTGCAGGTCAGCAGGTGTGTGAGGACACGGGAAGTGTGATAATAGAGAAAAATAACAGCACAGCGAAGGACACAGGAGATTCTCTCTCATTCACGCCTGAGTGAAGCAACAGATTAAGTAGTGGCACACGGAGCACAAAAGCCAAAGAGAGAAGACCCTTTTTCTTTCTTCTTCCCCCAGAAAATAAATAAATCTGTGACAGCGACTGCTGGGACCGGGAGATGGAGTGATATCTGCACAAAAGGTCAGCCGCAGGAAGTGGACGTGAAGCAAGAACAAGGGAAATGGAAGGCAAAGTGTCAGTGGATAATTGTCTTCCATGATGGCTATTCAGATCAAAAGTAAGCACCCCACGACTCTGACGGGAGGAAATGGCCACCTTTGTTCCTCTGTCTGGGTGGGCCGACCTGGTCATACACCCCCCTCTAGGCTGGAAAAGGTCAGTGAGTGTGTGTTTCTGTGTGTGCAGAGCGTCTGGACTTACAACAGGGGTAGTTTAACAGAACTATATCGTCCAGGCCGATGTAACCCTTCTGCTCCGATGAGATTGTGGCTTCAAAAACGATCTGCAAGGAAAGAGATGAAAAAGTAAGACAAAAAAGAAAAATAGACAGCAAGGGAAAAAAAATAATAAATAAACAGTAGGTACAAAAAGTTTTTTACAGTTTGCAGTGTTACAGAATGTGCACTGAAAATCTTTTCATGTGAACAAGACATGATAAACCGCCAACACTCGGCATGGGAGACGCGCACTAGAACAAGGGTGCAGCCTTTAACATTAACCAGGCTCATTGGAAATACATGCTTTGACCTCAAAACTTCCTTTCTTCAAATACATGCCTTCTTCGGTGCTGTTTTTAGTTTAAATGAACACTATTCAGTACAATTCAGACAACTTTTATTCCTTTTTATACAAATACGATTTATGGCAAATAACATATCAGCTTTCGGGTCAAGGGACTTATATTCTAGATACAGACCTGTTGATATTGGCATTATTTCAAACCTATTTATATTACACTTAACTCATTAAAGCATCATGAGTACAACAGCTGTAATTATAATTACTATAGTAGTACACCCCTGTGATTGTCATTAAACCAGATGTTCCCATATCCCACTATAATTATCATTATAATCGCTGTAGTCAGGTTGACTATTGCACTGAAGCATGTGAATAAGCAGAATGCCTTTTCATTTCAAATTGTTGCTTTTTCATTTTATTCTTGATGTGAACATGCCAGTGTGTGTTCTTGAGTGAGTGACTGAACTGTGTCTGCTCCCAAAGGTTTTTCCCATGTGGTCTCTTTCTTCAAGCAGATCCATTATTCTTTGCTCTCTCAATAAAACAATACAATTTTGGCTAACTCAACTACATAACTGATCACTTACACGCAGTTCTGCCTACCGACAAGCTAGCGTTTGTTCATGTAAATTGTTAAGCAGGCATTTGCTGAGCTACAGCCTTCATGATTCAGCACAAAAAAATCGCGCTGTTTTGACCTACCGATGAATTCGACTCAAGACTCACGCTCTGCTGAGAATACAGATTTTGCTCTCTAGTGGCCAATTACACTGCAAGTATCCCACATCACTCATCCGTTTACACAACTTTAGCTATTCTGCTAACAAAGGGAAGACTGCCTCCCCGGCTGTTTCATTGTTGGACAGGCACAGATAGCTGATAGATGTCCTCCCATTCTGAATCAAACAACAAACGAGCTGGCAGTGCTAACAGCCATCCAATCAAAGCCGAGCTGCAGCAAGCAAACAGACTTGATGGTGCAGCAGGCTGGTGCACGCAGTCCTTATCGCCACAAACATATTTAGTGATGTTTGCTAAAGCAAGCAAAACTATTACTAGTTTTGAACAAGCCATTAACCTTTTTAAGTATTGAAATTCAGGCCATAAGAACTCACAGAAACCACTGTAAACCAATCAAATTGTGGCAGTGATGTACATTCAATCATCATTCAGTTTCTTATTTGCTTCTGTGCAAGGGACGGAGCAGATTAACTGCTGATTCAGGTCTGTATCGATTGGCTCTCTTTATGCCCAAACCCTGTCTGGTTAAGATTTGAAACATCAGTCACCGAGAGGGAATGACAAAGGGGAAGAGAATCATTTGTGGAAGCAGATGGATAGACAGAAATAGGGCCAACAGAAAAATAAAGGCACCACTGGGGACATGTTAGCTTGGATGCGTTGTGCTAAATGAACTGCATTACAATTAAAACTGTGTTTAGAGTATTAAACTATAGAATGGATGTCTAAGGGACACACAGCATTGCACCAAACTGACTATTATAAAAGTATGGCCAAGATAATAAACATGATCATGAAAAAGAGAATATTGTGACTGCAGAAGGATCATGTGACACTGAAGACTGGGGTAATAATGCTGAAAATTCAACTTTGATCACATTTAATAAAATAACATTTTAAACATATTCAAACAGAAATTATTATAGCCATTTCAAAGTTTAATACAATTTCACAATACAAACATAAAATTCCTGTATTTCTAATAAAAGTAAATAAATAAATAATTGCAGCTTTTGTGAGTATTTTTAAAAATCAAGTTTTAAATTGTAGTGTACATATATATTAGTCTCGTGTATTTTTACGTTAATATATCAATCACCCAGACAGTTTTGTAAAATCCATCATAAATAAATCACTTGCAGTGAATAAAAAATAGAGGTGTAAATCAGATGGTTAGTCATGATAGTCATGAATGAGATATTGATTCTCATATCTACGATAAGATTATGATAGGATACGATTCGATTTGTATATCATTCGATTAAGCGATATTATGTACCTATTTTAAGCAACAATCAACATTTTTATTAACTCACAAAGGCAATCAAAACTTCAACATTTTTATCTGAAATTTACACATCCTGTACCTCATTTGGGACATTCACAACAACAAAACCAAAATAGGCCTACACTCGAAACAATAGGAAAAGAGGTTAGTGTTTTGGGCCATTGTGCACATCCCTGATATATGTACAGTATGTGTGCAGAAAACATTAGACGAAACAGAAGGGCTGGTAGCATTGTTAATATTTGATAAAGACTCCTTGTCATCTCCAACACCTACAGCACTGACATCAGCACAATACACATCAGACAGAGAAAGGTGTTTTTTCAAATCTGCAGCTCACAGTGACTGGCATCCATTTATCTCATTGCTCTTATTTCCTGTATTCAACCCACCCATATGTCTAGAGCATCAAATTGATAGAGATCAAAATACTGCAGACAGGAAACAATTGCTAGATGGCATACAAACGGAAGTATCTCATTTACACCAGTGGGACGCTGTTGCATACTGCGTACAGATGCGTTTTATCAGAGCAAGCTCAGGAGCACAAACACAAATAACAGGAAAAGGTCCTTTTCATGTCTTACAAAAGCCTTGGAAAACCAAGGAATGTTGACAATGCCATTCACGTCTCACACAAACCCCTGGGGAATCTCAGAGAGGCACTCATGCATCTCGACATGAATTGGACCGCATGCGCTTTAAAAAGCCTGTCAAAACAAAACCAGCAAAGCTCTCAGTAAAGATTCACTTAATGCTTGGACATCGGACGTTTGGGGAAGTTATTCACGAATCTGTTGATAATCATGCTAAAACATACAGTTGGTGTGTCGATGACTCAAATCTGTGGGGGGGGGGGTGATTATTTGATTAATTATTTGCTACATCCATTAGCAAAGCATGTTAAAAACATGTCAGGTTTCTTAGCTTACGGAGCTGGATAATTAATGGGAAGCTACTGAAAGGACAAATTAACAACATACTGTATGCAGTATGTGTGCAGGCAGAAGGATTGCGCCCCACAGCGACTCCATCCAGGGCACTGTGGTTGAGCTTATATAAAGCATTAACCATGATTTGATTGAACATTTGATTTGATTTATACGAGCAGCTGTGCTCTGAGAATAAAAGAACATTACACAACACAAATGAGGTACCAAATAAACAATTAAACTTGACTAATCAGCTAGCAAAACACTGCTGTACTTGGCGGCTAAAACTATGAAAGATAGAACCACAAAGACAAGTGACAGCCAAGAGAAGACCGCTGGGAATGGGACAGTCATGTGCAAGTAGTAAAGAGGACACAAGATAAATGATCATCTACTTGGCAAGTGTTTGGAAAAGAGTCAAAGTCATTCCTAAGCTCATTACAACAGCCTGCCACAGCCAGACTGTTACAAAACCCACTGAATATTCACAACTGTTTCTTTATTCTTTCATTCTCTTCTCTGTTCTTTATCCTTGTGTTTTGCCTTATGTTGGGCTTTTTGATTTCAATTAGCCTGAGCCAAAAACACCCCCAAGTAATGTACTGTTAGTTTAGTTATATACCTGGTGTAAGTCAGTAAAATTGTCCATTTGGCAATGCATAAAAAACACATTAGCTGCAAAGATGTAAAGATATTTCACAATAAAACAATTTTTACTGTATTTTGATCAAATAAGTGCCGCCTTGGCTTGGTGAGCAGAATAAACTTACTTTTAAAAACATACAAATCGTGTGTGTGTGTGTTAAATATTACATAAATTACATAATAATTGGAATATCATCAAATTATAACAAAACATTCCTTTCCAAATGGCCCTTGAAGGCGTATTTTCACAACTGTAGTATAGACTCATTCATGGTCTTGGACAAGAGTGGAATGCAATTTTTCCTCTCAGGTATAATGAAAGTTGTGGAAACAAACTCCAGCAGACCTGATTGTGTGGTGATGAAAACATTCAGTTCTGTTCTAACCTTCAGAAACACAATGAAATCCCTCAAGAAAAGGAGTCTGCGCTGACCTTTATCCAACACTTCAGTTGTGTTATCTATCCATTGCAGTCTTCTGTTTGGATCACGTGTTCTCCCTGCATAATGACTAGTCTCCTGATGCTCAAGAAATCAACCATCAATGCATCTGGGGTGGATACTGGACATCCATTGCAAAATAAAGGGGCCCAGGACAGTTCCCTGGGGTACACCAGTGTGGCTCAAGGTCCTGGAGCCTTGAATACAGCTGGCTCTCAGGAAAGAAGTCTTTGATCCTGAACACTTCAGAGGAATCTATATGGTTACCAGACTTTCACTGTTCAAGCACTTTTATCCACATGCACTTACAACTAATCACAATTTCCCCTTATTTCTAAAAATAGCTAGAAATTTAGCATTTGCA